>NC_092338.1:199708333-200013611 GCF_046630445.1 Rutidosis leptorrhynchoides
AACCACAAAATCTCTACCAGCCAGATTAATGTTACATTTACGATACACAGTCTTAGCAGTAAGTACTTTACCATTAGCTACCTCTACAACGTAAGTTCTGTCTAAAGGAGTTAACGGCATTTTGATTTTTGGACTAAATTTACTCGACACAAAACTCAAATCAGCCCCTGAATCAAATAGTACATAAACTGATAAATCTTTGACTGAGAATGTACCAATAACAAGTTTTGGATCTTCCTCAGCATCCCTGGCATTAATATTGAATGCACTTCGACGTGCATTCTCAGTAGTCTTCTTGTTGGGGCAGACATCATGGAAATGCCCCGGCTTACCACATTCATAACAAACTTTCTGACTTCCACCATTTCTCGACTTCCCATTACCATTACCACTATTGTTACCACCATTATTACCACCACCTGCAGCAGGAGTAGCAGTACCCGACATAACCACCGTGCAATCTTTAGCAATGTGTCCCTGCTTGGAACACCTCTTAAAAGTAACTGTGCAATAACCATCATGAGCCTTATAAAATCGCGGATAAACACGCTGATTACGGTTATTAGAACCAGAAGTATCTTGTTTCTTTTGCTGACCTTGGTTGTGACGACCCGGGAATTTCCGACCAAATTTAAACTTAATCTTTATATGTTTTCGACACGATGTTGAGTCTAAATTTTTTTTGAAACAATGTTAATATATTCAATTGACCTTCGACTGCTCTCGACGATTCACGAACAATTAATTGTAAATAGATATGTGTGAGTGTATATATAAATAATATTTTGAAATATAATTTGAGGTATTATATGTTGTTGTTATTAAAAAAATTATAAAATAAAAATAGGATATTATAATAATTATTATTTAAAATATATCTCTATATATAAATAAAGTATATTAAAAATAAATATTAAATGCTTGTAATACTCGTTTAATGTTCTGATTGATATTAAGCAAGTTAAATACGAACTTATGTAATTTTAAAATAAAAGGTGATCTAAAAATGAGTTATATAAGTTATAGGCTTATTAAAAGTATATTTAGAATCTAATTATTTAATTTTAACATTTTTAATATTTTACCCATAAATGAGAGGGACAGTTGATGTAATTTTTATTTAATAAATTAATGATCGAATTTTATACCATAATTACTGAAATAAATAAAGGAAGTTAATTTAAAAATGTGGGATTTTTCTGTGAACTTTTATCCGCCACTGATTTCGCACGATACACAGTCCGTGAAATAAATTTGAAGCAATAATTCATGGCTGCTAGCACGTTTTTATTTTCAATTATATTATAATTGTTATTATGGTTGCCAGTTCATACCACTTGTCATAATATCATAATCATAATAGACATAATATTAAATACTAAATATATGGGATATGAAATGAAATATGTGACTGTTTATTATTTTGGTTTCAACTATCCACATTTATCTATTACTCTTTATATATATACTCATATATGCAGAACCCAGAACCCGTATACATACTTACACATATGCCTAACATATAATCAATTTATATATCTATTCACTATCCTCTCTACATAGAACATGCTTATGCATACACACAAAAATCACCATATTTCTCTTATTCAGTTCACCATCACGGCTACCATCCATCACCCGATAAACCAACACCCTAACCTCCACCATAAACTGCCACCACTTACAATCATTTGAAAATCACCACCACTTAAACACAACCCAATCGTCCACCATCAACCTCCCTACCATCGACAACCCACTTCACCATCGAGCTTCTACTACCGTCTACAATCACCTTTCTCTCCTCCCTCTCGTCTTCTCCCTCTAAACCTCCACTTAACCGTCACCTTAATCCACCAATCCATTTTGATCACCACCTTCAATGAAGACCATATAATTGCTGACCGATCACAATGAACCAAACTTCCATGAGAGAACCCCACTAACACCTGGCAAATACTTCTGTTTTTCTGCTGTTGAAGTACCGAAACACCACCTTAAATCCAACCACGATTGCATCCATCTTTAGTACTGCTGCAGGTCATTTTTTTTTCTGTTCTATTATATATTTTTTTTCTTGAAACCTGCAAACTAATGAAGATGATACATGAGGGAGACGGGGATTAGTGTTACGATATAATATGATGGTATGTTGAATAGTTATAAAGAAGAACAATAACAATTGAGATCAAGAAGGATACGGCTGCAATGATTGGGGTATCCACCGACACAATCTGTCAATTTTCTTTTTTCTTTATACAAGTTTTAAAATTTTAACATTGGGCTTATTTAAAAATTGGACTAGGGTAGCAGCAAAGGGCCGCAGTTCACTAAATTTTTGGGCCAAATGATTTTTTTTTCGTTGGGCTTGTAAGATAAATGGGGCCACGAAGTTGCAAGCCTCATTCCTATTTTCTGTTTTCCAATCAACGACCAGAAGTTGGAATATAGACGATGATACGATGTGAGTGATGTTGGTGTTGGCGATATAGATAATGACATGACGATTGATTATGTCTATGATGATCATCATCATGATAATATGAAGTTATGATTATGTTATAGTAATAAAAGATATCGATAATGATGATGTTGTATGATGAGACGATGTTAAGTTGATAATGATGGTATAAGATGATTATAATAGTAATAGTGAAGGTCATGATGATGATTATGCTATATGAATGATGGTGATTATATTAAGGTGTTGGTAAAATGACAATGATGATGTATGATAATTTCAATGATGTTATATGATGTCGATGATAATACATGATGATAAGATGATGATGATGGATGTTGTATGTTGATGATGATAATGATTCACGAATGGTATAAATTATTATTATTATTATTATTATTATTATTATTATTATTATTATTATTATTATTATTATTATTATTATTATTATTATTATTATTATTATTATTATTATTATTATTATTATTATTATTATTATTATTATTATTATTATTATTATTATTATTATTGAAATTATTATTATTACTATTATATCATTAAATGTATCACTATTATTATAAATGTCATTATTATTAAAAACAACATTTTTTTATTAAAATTAGTTTTATCATTATTATTTAAATTATCATTATCATTATTATTTTTATAAGTATTATTATTATTATTATCATTATATTTTATGACCACTACTATTTATTATTATAAATATTACTATTAGTATTATTATTATTATAACAAATATCCTTTATATAAAATATAATTATAACATAAATAAAAGTAATATTATAAACTACTATGTTTTAATATATTAACTAATATATTTATAATAGAAATTAAACTATATATAACATATATATAATATAATCCATTATAAGTATTAATATAATGTAATTATATATAAGGATATTAATCATAATACATTATAAGATTTATAAACATAGTTGATTAATAATATGTGTTAATATAGATATTACTGATATAGGCTCGTGAATCCGAGGCCAACCCTACATTTGTTCAATGTCGTTATATGTATTTTTACTACAAAATACAGTATGGTGAGTTTCATTTGCCCTTTTTACTCTTTATATTTTTGGGCTGAGAATACATGCGCAATTTTTATAAATGTTTTTACGAAATAGACATAAGTAATCAAACTAAATTATATGGTTGAATGATCGAAATCGAATATGCCCCTTTTTATTTAGTCTGGTAATCTAAGAATTAGGGAACAGACACCCTAATTGACGCGAATCCTAAAGATAGATGTATCGGGCCCAACAAGCCCCATCCAAAGTACCGGATGCTTTAGTACTTCGAAATTTATATCATGTCCGAAGGAGGATCCCAGAATGATGAGGATATTCTATATACATATTGTTAATGTCGGTTACCAGGTGTTCAATCCATATGAATTATTATTTTTGTCTCTATGCATGTGACGTATATTTATGAGAACTGAAAATGAAATCTTGTGGTCTATTAAAATGATGGAAATGATTATTTATGTTAAACTAATGAACTCACCAACCTTTTGGTTGACACTTTAAAGCATGTTTATTCTCAGGTATGAAAGAAATCTTCCGCTGTGCATTAGCTCATTTTAAGGATATTACTTGAAGTCATTCATGGCATATTTCGAAAGACGTTGCATTCGAGTCATTGAGTTCATCAAGATTATTATTAAGTCAATTATAGTTGGATATATTATGAAATGGTATGCTTGTCGTCAACATTCGATGTAAATGAAAGGTTGTCTTTTAAAAATGAATGCAATGTTTGTAAAATGTATCATATAGAGGTCAAGTACCTCGCGATGTAACCAACTACTGTGACTCGTTTGTAATCGATATGGACATTGTCCGGATGGATTAGGACGGGTTATTTCAGTTGTTATCAGAGCACTGGTCTTAGTGAACCAGGTCTGCATTAGTGTGTCTAACTGATAAGTTGTTAGGATGCATTAGTGAGTCTAAACTTCGACCGTGTCTGCATGTCAAAATTTTTGCTTATCAGTTTTGTCGGAAATCATCTGTTTATCATCCTTAGGAAATTACCTGTTTATCATTCTTAGTCTAGACACATCTTACTGCAATGATTGCATGAATAGTGTATAGACAAAATTCGTATCTTAGCGTATCTGCTAATTCATATGTTAGCATATCTGTTATTATTATCTTTGTCTTACAGCTTCCGTAGATTCCTCCGTAACCTATGGGATTTTAGTATTATATATGCATATATAAATTATGTATTGCAGGGTACTAATCTACATCCTATAATCTATTTCTTATCGAAAATCCTTCATCTGATCATACGAGACGAATCCCTCAACCAGTTCAAATTTCTCGGATTCCGACAGCTATTCCGATATGGAGTTTCACCTAAGCTCCGAAAAAAAGTGTCACCAGAATGAATCAACCAATCATCCATCCCCAATTCATCTGATGGTTCGTAGTCGACTTAACCGATGGAGACGAGAAGAAGGCGATCCCTTCCACCCACCAAACTGCACTCTTGGCGAAGAACCTGAAGCATTCACCGGCGAACCAATCCGAAACACTATTTTCGCCCTCATTACCCGAATATCTCGCCATGATTATATATTATCTCAAATTCAAAACTTTATTCATTCGCTCGTTCATACCGATAATCATCCCGGAGTAATAAAGTCAATGAGTTTCGCGCCCAAGTTGTAGCCTTGGAAAATATGGTGCAAAACATACCAGCTTCAGCAACATCACCGGCACCAACAGTACCATCAGTAATAGCACCTGTACCATCAACAATCTATGCCTCAACATCTCATTTTGTACCTCGAGTATAATCATCGTTCTACATGACGTTCTGCATCATTTATCTTCGTTCCACATGGCAAATATGTAATCTCTAATGTTTTAGAGATTATATATTCTTGTTCTAACGTAAATCAAATGAGTTTAATATCATATTAACTCATTAAATCCATGATTGCATCTGAAGAAAATATATATACAAATATATTTTCATAAAGATTGTAATTAAAAATTCTTTTGTACAAACTATTAATGGTGAAAATATTTTAACGGGTAGGTAATACCCGAGGAATAATTAAATTTCACATTAATAACTTACACTGTACATTCTTCGAATCTGATTCGATGGTCATTTACTATCCTACTTACATCTCCAGATATACGAATCCGTTCACCACAGAATAACCATTTTCATTCAATTTCATATTTGGATTTTGACCTATCAGAATCTAACAAGTGGCATAATGAAGAAAACATTGGACAAAATAAAATTTGTTAGAAACAAACAAATTAATTATGAGGAATTTTGTTAAGAATCCATGCTAACTGTTCCTAGCTAACTGTTCCTAGCTAACTGATTACATTTTAATTATCGCAATTTATTTATCACAATTTAATTATCGCAATTTATTTTATCACAATTTTAATTCTCGCAATTTTATTTATCGTCATTTAATTTCTGTATTTATTTTACGCACTTTAAATATCGGGACATGTATACAAGGTTTTGACATATCATATCGATGCATCTATATATATTATTTGGAATAACCATAGACACTCTATATGCAGTAATGCAGGAGTTAGGTATACAGGGTTGAGGTTGGTTCTATAATAATATATATACTTTGAGTTGTGATCGAGTCTGAGACATGTACACGGGTCACGATACGTATTAATTAATTCGAATATATATATATATATATATATATATATATATATATATATATATATATATATATATATATATATATATGAATTATTGAATTGTTAACTGTGGACTATCGACTGTGGACTAATAATGTTGGACAATTAAAATGAATTAAAAAATATTGATTAAAAAATATGAAACTAAATAATACTTCAAGTTTGCCACTTGATTTCATCCTAAACTTCAAATTATATCTTGACAATTACGATCTGCGTTCAAACTTTTCATGATACTTGAAAACACATCAATCGAGAGGATAAACCAACTGCACTTCATCTACGGAAGAAAAGATTGATGCATATAATTATGTACCTAAAAACATTCAGAACCTGAGTAAACGTTTAACACGTAGTTGTGCTAATTCTTTAGTGTTATTATTACCCAAAATAACTAGATTATCCTTTTTCAAAGTAGCGAAGTTTGTCACAGCTCCAGCAAGACAACTTCGACTTTTCGTTCGAAACAACCTTATTATAATATTGATATATATGCGTGCTCTTTTATTGTTACCAAGGAACCTTTCATATTCTACCATATTACTAGTAGACATACCAGCAACCTCGTTGCTTCTTGGTTTAAATCTCTCCGATAAATCATTATATTTATTCATCGAAACCTTATCTTATACTCATCCGCATCTTGTAACGAGAACTGCCATGCCAATTATCGGGAGTCAGCAATTAGTACTTTGAAAACGCACAACATATCTACATCAACAGTTATATGTATAACATTTATCGTTTAGAATTATGGTCTCTTATTCTGAAATTCTGAAAAGCACCCAGTCTGCGAATTAATACTCTGAATGTTGAAAAGTTGAATGAAGCAACAAAAACTGTAAACGACCTTAACCATCGGGAGTTTGATGATAAAGAATAGTATGTTGGAAAAGCTCAGAAAAGTTGGAACTGGAAAACGAATTGAACTAACCACGAAGGAGACCAAAGACAAACACAAGGACCATACCCTATATTCAAAGAATTCTGGCAATTCGGGATCCGTTGAAATCTTTAGAGAATATCTTGCTTCGAAGTCATGTTAAAATCTTGCGGAAAATCTTTCTCCATCAACCATCGAACTTAGAAATTCCAAAATATCATCATCAATATCTTCGATATTTCTGAGGATATTTTCATAAATATTCTCGTCCGAAATTATATACCTCTTCGTGCTTCCTGTGTTTCATTATATTGGAAACTTCTGAAAAATCTAAGTTTAATTTATGAATAAATCCTGGAGAAATGTAAAGAAATTGATGCATGAATTAGTATAATATAATGACACTTGATCAACGTGATTATATTACAGTAAGTTATGCTGAGTTTCTAATGGAACGTGATGATTCACAGATCATATCGTCATCACGTGCCATGTTACATAACTCTTTCATTCAAATTAACTTCTAAACATATCAAGAAAATATATTCTTGATAGTTCTATTCTCAGTGATTCTGGTAATTTGACAAATCAAATCATGCTATTACGTTCTTTCTTGCTTAGAACATTAAGTTCATTCGGAACTCCATACCTACAAATTCTGGACCAATACTTGCGAAAAGAAAACAAAAGCATGAAGCTCCGAAATAGAAAGGGAGTATAAATCGCAGCAAATAGGAAGGAGTATTAACTGTGGATGACAGTGTTTATATGGAACCGAAATAGGGACATTAAAATATAAGGGGAGATATAAAGCCCGATAACAACCCATAAATTACAAATCGTGTATATCAATGTTTATCGCAACATAAAGACACGGGAGAACTATAAGTACTATAACCCCAAGGGCAAAGTAGAAATAAGTAGATTCCTCTGGTGGAAGTTGGAAAAGGAGAAAAATTGTTGCGATAGTAAGGATAAGGACAAGGATTAGAATAGAATTAAGCATTTCACAATCATTTAGATGTATGAACTAAGAAAGAAAGTATAGGAATGGTGAGAATAATGGAATGGAAGAGTTTAATTTATAAGGGAAATATCAGGCAGAGTAATTGAGGCAAATCACCGTATTTAATTATAGAGATCTTAATTTCCTTATTCGCCGAAAAATCAAATCTTTAAGATTTCGAAGATTTTCTTTCCTTGAATTTCAGAATTCAACAAAGGCAACGTCAAAAGTTAAGACACACCTTATTTTCTAAAAATTCAACCCTGTTTACGTCAAAAGCTAAAGAAAATCTTATTTTTCTTCAATTCACTCTTTTGCGATAGCTTCATTTGTATCCTTAGAATAATCGAATGATTTTATCATTATTATTCAATGATGATAAACCTCTAATTATCAACTCATATTGGTCATGAAAACATTTTTATTGTTAGCCATGACCACCCCACTCAAATTTCGGGACGAAATTTCTTTAACGGGTAGGTACTGTGACGACCCGGGAATTTCCGACCAAATTTAAACTTAATCTTTATATGTTTTCGACACGATAAGCAAAGGATGTAATGTTGAGTCTAAATTTTTTTTGAAACAATGTTCATATATTAAATTGACCTTCGACTGCTCTCGATGATTCACGAATAATTAATTGTAAATAGATATGTGTGAGTGTATATATAAATAATATTTTGAAATATAATTTGAGGTATTATATGTTGTTGTTATTAAAAAAATTATAAAATAAAAATAGGATATTATAATAATTATTATTTAAAATATATCTCTATATATAAATAAAGTATATTAAAAATAAATATTAAATGCTTGTAATACTCGTTTAATGTTCCGATTGATATTAAGCAAGTTAAATACGAACTTATGTAATTTTAAAATAAAAGGTGACCTAAAAATGAGTTATATAAGTTATAGGCTTATTAAAAGTATATTTAGAATCTAATTATTTAATTTTAACATTTTTAATATTTTACCCATAAATGAGAGGGACAGTTGATGTAATTTTTATTTAATAAATTAATGATCTAATTTTATACCATAATTACTGAAATAAATAAAGGAAGTTAATTTAAAAATGTGGGATTTTTCTGTGAACTTTTATCCGCCACTGATTTCGCACGATACACAATCCGTGAAAGAAATTTGAAGCAATAATTCATGGCTGCTGGCACGTTTTTATTTTCAATTATATTATAATTGTTATTATGGTTGCCAGTTCATACCACTTGTCATAATATCATAATCATAATAGACATAATATTAAATACTAAATATATGGGATATGAAATGAAATATGTGACTATTTGTTATTTTGGTTTCAACTATCTACATTTATCTATTACTCTTTATATATATACTCATATATGCAGAACCCAGAACCCGTATACATACTTACACATATGCCTAACATATAATCAATTTATCTATCTATTCACTATCCTCTCTACATAGAACATGCTTATGCATACACACAAAAACCACCATATTTCTCTTATTCGGTTCACCATCACGGCTACCATCCATCACCCGATAAACCAACACCTTAACCTCCGCCATAAACCGCAACCACTTACAATCATTTGAAAATCACCACCACTTAAACACAACCCAATCATCCACCATCAACCTCCCTACCATCGACAACCCACTTCACCATCGAGCTTCTACTACCGTCTACAATCACCTTTCTCTCCTCCCTCTCGTCTTCTCCCTCTAAACCTCCACTTAACCGTCACCTTAATCCACCAATCCATTTTGATCACCACCTTCAATGAAGACCATATAATTGCTGATCGATCACAATGAACCAAACTTCCATGAGAGAACCCCACTAACACCTGGTAAATACTTCTGTTTTTCTGCTGTTGAAGTACCGAAACACCACCTTAAATCCAACCACGATTGCATCCATCTTTAGTACTGCTGCAGGTCATTTTTTTTCTGTTCTTTTATATATTTTTTTTCTTGAAACCTGCAAACCAATGAAGATGATACATGAGGGAGACGGGGATTAGTGTTACGATATGATATGATGGTATGTTGAATAGTTATAAAGACGAACGATAAAAATTGAGATGAAGAAGGATACGGCTGCAATGATTGGGGTATCCACCGACACAATCTGTCAATTTTCTTTTTTCTTTATACAAGTTTTAAAATTTAAACATTGGGCTTATTTAAAAATTAGACTAGGCTAGTAGCAAAGGGCCGCAGTTCACTAAATTTTTGGGCCAAATGATTTTTTTTCCGTTGGGCTTGTAAGGTAAATGGGGCCACGGAGTTGCAAGCCTCGTTCCTATTTTCTGTTTTCCAATCAACGACCAGAAGTTGGAATATAGATGATGATACGATGTGAGTGATGTTGGTGTTGGCGATATAGATAATGACATGACGATTGATTATGTCTATGATGATCATCATCATGATAATATGAAGTTATGATTATGTTATAGTAATAAAAGATATCGATAATGATGATGTTGTATGATGAGACGATGTTAAGTTGATAATGATGGTATAAGATGATGATAATAGTAATAGTGAAGGTCATGATGATGATTATGCTATATGAATGATGGTGATTATATTAAGGTGTTGGTAAAATGACAATGATGATGTATGATAATTTCAATGATGTTATATGATGTCGATGATAATACATGATGATAAGATGATGATGATGGATGTTGTATGTTGATGATGATAATGATTCACGAATGGTATAAATTTTTATTATTTTTATTATTATTTTTATTATTATTATTATTATTATTATTATTATTATTATTATTATTATTATTATTATTATTATTATTATTATTATTATTATTATTATTGAAATTATTATTATTACTATTATATCATTAAAAGTATCACTATTATTATAAATGTCATTATTATTAAAAACAACATTTTTTATTAAAATTAGTTTTATCATTATAATTAAAATTATCATTTTCATTATTATTTTTATAAGTATTATTATTATTATTATTATCATTATATTTTATGACCACTACTATTTATTATTATAAATATTACTATTAGTATTATTATTATTATAACAAATATCCTTTATATAAAATATAATTATAACATAAATAAAAGTAATATTATAAACTACTATGTTTTAATATATTAACTAATATATTTATAATAGAAATTAAACTATATATATCATATATATATATATAATATAATCCATTATAAGTATTAATATAACGTAATTATATATAAGGATATTAATCATAATACATTATAAGATTTATAAACATAGTTGATTAATAATATGTGTTAATATAGATATTACTGATATAGGTTCGTGAATCCGAGGCCAACCCTACATTTGTTCAATGTCGTTATATGTATTTTTACTACAAAATACAGTATGTTGAGTTTCATTTTCCATTTTTACTCTTTATATTTTTGGGCTGAGAATACATGCGCAATTTTTATAAATGTTTTTACGAAATAGACATAAGTAATCAAAACTAAATTATATGGTTGAATGATCGAAATCGAATATGCCCCTTTTTATTTAGTCTGGTAATCTAAGAATTAGGGAACATACACCCTAATTGACGCGAATCCTAAAGATAGATCTATCGGGCCCAACAAGCCCCATCCAAAGTACCGGATGCTTTAGTACTTCGAAATTTATATCATGTCCGAAAGAGGATCCCGGAATGATGGGGATATTCTATATGCATATTGTTAATGTCGGTTACCAGGTGTTCAATCCATATGAATGATTATTTTTGTCTCTATGCATGGGACGTATATTTATGAGAACTGAAAATGAAATCTTGTGGTCTATTAAAATGATGGAAATGATTATTTATGTTAAACTAATGAACTCACCAACCTTTTGGTTGACACTTTAAAGCATGTTTATTCTCAGGTATGAAAGAAATCTTCCGCTGTGCATTAGCTCATTTTAAGGATATTACTTGAAGTCATTCATGGCATATTTCGAAAGACGTTGCATTCGAGTCGTTGAGTTCATCAAGATTATTATTAAGTCAATTATAGTTGGATATATTATGAAATGGTATGCTTGTCGCACATTCGATGTAAATGAAAGGTTGTCTTTTAAATACGAATGCAATGTTTGTAAAATGTATCATATAGAGGTCAAGTACCTCGCGATGTAACCAACTATTGTGAATCGTTTGTAATCGATATGGACATTGTCCGAATGGATTAGGACGGTCATTTCATTGGTTCTAGTTGCGGTTGTTATCCCACTTCCTTTTCCCATTATCAGCCTTTTTAACAACTTCCTCACTGGCATCAGTTGCAGCTGCCTTACTTCTCCTCAAAATCTTATCATTAAGCTTATGTGCGATAGACATAGCAGTTCCAATAGTCTGGGGCTCACTAGACTCAACCCCATACTTAATTCTCTCAGATAACCCATTAATATAAGCTTCAATCTTAAGATTCTCATCAGCATAAGTATTGGGACACAACAATGTCAATTCAAATAACCTCTGCTCATAGGCATCTAAATCGGTGCCCTTCATCTTTAAATTCTTAAGCTCAGCTTCTAATTTCTTAAGTTCACCCCTGGGATGATAACGGGTGATCATTCTCTCTTTAAAATTATTCCAAGTCAAACCATACGCCACATCATTACCCAAACTATTCACCAAGTTGTTCCACCAAGTTAAAGCACTGTCTTTAAGAGTGCAGCTTGCAAAACTAACCTTATCCTCCTTTCGGACTCGGCTAACCCTAAAAATAGACTCAATCTTCTCAAACCAACGAGTAAGTCCAATGGGTCCTTCGGTGCCACTAAATTCTTGTGGACGACTAGCCATAAAAGTCTTGTGGGAGCATCCCACCTGGTTGTTGGCATTAAGATTAGCATTAGCATTAGCTGCCATAGCAGCTGCTATCCCTTCAGAAATTAGGCGTTGCATACGAGCTTCGTTGGACTCACGGGGAGGAATGATCTTCAAAACAGAATAACACAACCGTTAGTACTAATTATAATACCAGTGTTATAAAGGAATAGATCGAACACAAAAAGATTAACCATTAAAATAATAGTCAATGAACACTATGAGTAATAACATGACAGTTATGATAGTTATAGAGATAGCCACCACATGCGTACATACTTTATGATAGAAATCATACAACATACATAACACCTAACATACATGAACTATATTACGCATAATATAACATGCCAAGAGTCACAACATCAGAATAAAATATGATAATGATAACAGATGTCATAAAAGAAATAACCATCCATACATAAATGAAAAATATCCCATAACAAAATCCTCTGCAAAAACGCCGTACATCACCAAAAAATGAATGTATAAAAAGGATAAATAGTCCATGAAATAAAATAATCACTCATGATATCATCACATCACATCTGCTTGGAGCGGGTGTGATAAGCTGGGCCGGTATGAGGCTCGTCAGGAGTCTCATACTTCCTCAACTTTTCCTTCACATCCTCCAACTCCGTCTTCAAACTACGAACCACGCTCTTAAAAGCCTCGAACTTAGCATCCAACTCTCAGTTACGCTTCCTAGTCTCGAACTCGATCCTATTCTTGAAGCTAACGAACGAATCCATAGCAGCTCTAATCTCATCCATCACCTCATTATGCAGCAAGACACGCATACAGTCGCTAAGAGCATCAATACGAGTCTCATTCGTATATGTCCTGGTCATATGAGTGATAGTAGCCATTGAAATGTCCCGTTCTTATTGATTAAAAACGTTCCATATTAATTGATTTCGTTGCGAGGTTTTGACCTCTATATGAGACGTTTTTCAAAGACTGTATTCATTTTTAAAACAAACCATAACCTTTATTTCATAAATAAAGGTTTAAAAAGCTTTACGTAGATTATCAGATAATGATAATCTAAAATATCCTGTTTACACACGACCATTACATAATGGTTTACAATACAAATATGTTACATCGAAATCAGTTTCTTGAATGCAGTTTTTACACAATATCATACAAACATGGACTCCAAATCTTGTCCTTATTTTAGTATGCAACAGCGGAAGCTCTCAGTATTCACCTGAGAATAAACATGCTTTAAACGTCAACAAAAATGTTGGTGAGTTATAGGTTTAACCTATATATATCAAATCGTAACAATAGACCACAAGATTTCATATTTCAATACACATCCCATACATAGAGATAAAAATCATTCATATGGTGAACACCTGGTAACCGACATTAACAAGATGCATATATAAGAATATCCCCATCATTTCGGGACACCCTTCGGATATGATATAAATTTCGAAGTACTAAAGCATCCGGTACTTTGGATGGGGTTTGTTAGGCCCAATAGATCTATCTTTAGGATTCGCGTCAATTAGGGTGTCTGTTCCCTAATTCTTAGATTACCAGACTTAATAAAAAGGGGCATATTCGATTTCGATAATGTAACCATAGAATGTAGTTTCATGTACTTGTGTCTATTTTGTAAATCATTTATAAAACCTGCATGTATTCTCATCCCAAAAATATTAGATTTTAAAAGTGGGACTATAACTCACTTTCACAGATTTTTACTTCGTCGAAAAGTAAGACTTGGCTACTTGTTGATTCACGAACCTATAACAATATATACATATATATATCAAAGTATGTTCAAAATATATTTACAACACTTTTAATATATTTTGATGTTTTAAGTTTATTAAGTCAGCTGTCCTCGTTAGTAACCTACAACTAGTTGTCCACAGTTAGATGTACAGAAATAAATCGATAAATATTATCTTGAATCAATCCACGACCCAGTGTATACATATCTCAATATTGATCACAACTCAAACTATATATATTTTGGAATCAACCTCAACCCTGTATAGCTAACTCCAACATTCACATATAGAGTGTCTATGGTTGTTCCAAAATATATATAGATGTGTCGACATGATAGGTCAAAACATTGTATACGTGTCTATGGTATCTCAAGATTACATAATATACAATACAAGTTGATTAAGTTATGGTTGGAATAGATTTGTTACCAATTTTCACGTAGCTAAAATGAGAAAAATTATCCAATCTTGTTTTACCCATAACTTCTTCATTTTAAATCCGTTTTGAGTGAATCAAATTGCTATGGTTTTATATTGAATTCTATTTTATGAATCTAAACAGAAAAAGTATAGGTTTATAGTCGGAAAAATAAGTTACAAGTCGTTTTTGTAAAGGTAGTCATTTCAGTCGAAAGAACGACGTCTAGATGACCATTTTAGAAAACATACTTCCACTTTGAGTTTAACCAAAATTTTTGGATATAGTTTCATGTTCATAATAAAAATTATTTTCCCAGAATAACAACTCTTAAATCAAAGTTAATCATAGTTTTTAATTAACTAACCCAAAACAGCCCGCGGTGTTACTACGACGGCGTAAATCCGGTTTTACGGTGTTTTTCGTGTTTCCAGGTTTTAAATCATTAAGTTAGCATATCATATAGATATAGAACATGTGTTTAGTTGATTTTAAAAGTCAAGTTAGAAGGATTAACTTTTATTTGCGAACAAGTTTAGAATTAACTAAACTATGTTCTAGTGATTACAAGTTTAAACCTTCGAATAAGATAGCTTTATATGTATGAATTGAATGATGTTATGAACATCATTACTACCTCAAGTTCCTTGGATAAACCTACTGGAAATGAGAAAAATAGATATAACTTCAAAGGATCCTTGGATGGCTTGAAAGTTCTTGAAGCAGAATCATGACACGAAAACAATTTCAAGTAAGATTTCCACTCGAAATAAGATTGTTATAGTTATAGAAATTGAATTAAAGTTTGAATATGATTATTACCTTGTATTAGAAAGATAACCTACTGTAAGTAACAAAGGTTTCTTGATCTTGGATGATTACTTGGAATGGATTTAGAAAACTTGGAAGTAAACTTGCAATCTTGGAAGTATTCTTGATTTTATGAAACTAGAACTTTTGGAATTTATGAAGAACACTTAGAACTTGAAGATAGAACTTGAGAGAGATCAATTAGATGAAGAAAATTGAAGAATGAAAGTGTTTGTAGGTGTTTTTGGTCGTTGGTGTATGGATTAGATATAAAGGATATGTAATTTTGTTTTCATGTAAATAAGTCATGAATGATTACTCATATTTTTGTAATTTTATGAGATATTTCATGCTAGTTGCCAAATGATGGTTCCCACATGTATTAGGTGACTCACATGGGCTGCTAAGAGCTGATCATTGGAGTGTATATACCAATAGTACATACATCTAAAAGCTGTGTATTGTACGAGTACGAATACGGGTGCATACGAGTAGAATTGTTGATGAAACTGAACGAGGATGTAATTGTAAGCATTTTTGTTAAGTAGAAGTATTTTGATAAGTGTCTTGAAGTATTTCAAAGTGCATGAATACATATTAAAACACTACATGTATATACATTTTAACTGAGTCGTTAAGTCATCGTTAGTCGTTACATGTAAATGTTGTTTTGAAACCTTTAGGTTAACGATCTTGTTGAATGTTGTTAACCCATTGTTTATTATAACAAATGAGATATTAAATTGTTATATTATCATGATATTATGATATATAATATATCTTAGTATGATATATATACAGTTAAATGTTGTCACAACGATAATCGTTACATATATGTCTCGTTTCGAAATCATTAAGTTAGTAGTCTTATTTTTACATATGTATTTCATTGTTAATACACTTAATAATATATTTACTTATCATTTAACTTAATTAACCAAGTGTATCAATATCTTAATATGATTCATATGTACCTAGTAAGACGTTGTTATAACGATAATCGTTATATATATCGTTTTCAAGTTTCTTAAATTAATAGTCTCATTTTTATGTATATAACTCATTGTTAAAATACCTAATGAGATACATACTTATAATAAAATCATGTTAACTATATATATAACCATATATATGTCATCGTATAGTTTTTACAAGTTTTAATGTTCGTGAATCACCGGTCAACTTGGGTGGTCAATTGTCTATATGAAACCTATTTCAATTAATCAAGTATTAACAAGTTTGATTGCTTAACATGTTGGAAACACTTAATCATGTAAATAACAATTTCATTTAATATACATATAAACATGGAAAAGTTCGGGTCACTACAGTACCTACCCGTTAAATAAATTTCGTCCCGAAATTTTAAGCAGTTGGAGGTGTTGACGTATCTTCTGGAAATAAATGCGGGTATTTCTTCTTCATCTGATCTTCACACTCCCAGGTGAACTCGGGTCCTCTACGAGCATTCCATCGAATCTTAATAATCGGTATCTTGTTTTGTTTAAGTCTCTTAACCTCACGATCCATTATTTCGACGGGTTCTTCAATGAATTGAAGTTTTTCATTGATTTGGATTTCGTCCAACAGAATAGTGAGATCTTCTTTAGCAAAACATTTCTTCAAATTTGAGACGTGGAAAGTGTTATGTACAGCCGCGAGTTGTTGAGGTAGCTCCAGTTGGTAAGCTACTGGTCCGACACGGTCTATAATCTTGAATGGTCCAATGTACCTTGGATTTAGTTTCCCCCGTTTACCAAATCGAACAACGCCTTTCCAAGGTGAAACCTTAAGCATGACCATTTCTCTAATTTCAAACTCTATATCTTTTCTTTTACTGTCCGCGTAGCTCTTTTGTCGACTCTGGGCGGTTTTCAATCTTTGTTGAATTTAGATGATTTTCTCGGTAGTTTCTTGTATTATCTCCGGACCCGTAATCTGTCTATCCCCCACTTCACTCCAACAAATTGGAGACCTGCACTTTCTACCATAAAGTGCTTCAAACGGCGCCATCTCAATGCTTGAATGGTAGTTGTTGTTGTAGGAAAATTCTGCTAATGGTAGATGTCGATCCCAACTGTTTCTGAAATCAATAACACAAGCTCGTAGCATGTCTTCAAGCGTTTGTATCATCCTTTCGCTCTGCCCATCAGTTTGTAGATGATAGGCAGTACTCATGTCTAGACGATTTCCCAATGCTTGCTGTAATGTCTACCAGAATCTTGAAATAAATCTGCCATCCCTATCAGAGATAATAGAGATTGGTATTCCATGTCTGGAGACGACTTCCTACAAATACAGTCGTGCTAACTTCTCTATCTTGTCATCTTCTCTTATTGGCAGGAAGTGTGCTGACTTGGTGAGACGATCAACTATTACCCAAATAGTATCATAACCATTTGCAGTCCTTGGCAATTTAGTAATGAAATCCATGGTAATGTTTTCCCATTTCCATTCCGGGATTTCAGGTTGTTGTAGTAGACCTGATGGTTTCTGATGTTCAGCTTTGACCTTAGAACACGTCAAACATTCTCCTACATATTTAGCAATATCGGCTTTCATACCTGGCCACCAAAAATGTTTCTTAAGATCCTTGTACATCTTCCCCTTTCCAGGATGTATTGAGTATCTGGTTTTATGAGCTTCTCTAAGTACCATTTCTCTCATATCTCCAAATTTTGGTACCCAAATTCTTTCAGCCCTATACCGGGTTCCGTCTTCCCGAATATTAAGATGCTTCTCCGATCCTTTGGGTATTTCATCCTTTAAATTTCCCTCTTTTAAAACTCCTTGTTGCGCCTCCTTTATTTGAGTAGTAAGGTTAGTGTGAATCATTATATTCATAGATTTTACTCGAATGGGTTCTCTGTCCTTTCTGCTCAAGGCATCGGCTACCACATTTGCCTTCCCCGGGTGGTAACGAATCTCAAAGTCGTAATCATTCAATAATTCAATCCACCTACGCTGCCTCATATTCAGTTGTTTCTTATTAAATATGTGTTGAAGACTTTTGTGGTCGGTATATATAATACTTTTGACCCCATATAAGTAGTGCCTCCAAGTCTTTAATGCAAAAACAACCGCGCCTAATTCCAAATCATGTGTCGTATAATTTTGCTCGTGAATCTTCAATTGTCTAGACGCATAAGCAATCACCTTCGTCCGTTGCATTAATACACAACCGAGACCTTGCTTTGATGCGTCACAATAAATCACAAAATCATCATTCCCTTCAGGCAATGACAATATAGGTGCCGTAGTTAGTTTTTTCTTCAATAATTGAAACGCCTTCTCTTGTTCATCCTTCCATTCAAATTTCTTCCCTTTATGCGTTAATGCAGTCAAGGGTTTTGCTATTTTGGAGAAATCTTGGATGAATCTTCTGTAGTAACCAGCCAATCCTAAAAATTGACGTATATGCTTCGGAGTTTTTGGGGTTTCCCACTTTTCAACGGTTTCGATCTTTGCCGGGTCCACCTGGATACCTTCTTTGTTCACTATGTGACCGAGGAATTGAACTTCTTCCACCAAAATGCACACTTTGAAAACTTAGCGTACAGTTTTTCTTTCCTCAATACTTCTAGCACTTTTCTCAAATGTTCTTCGTGCTCTTGTTCATTCTTTGAGTAAATAAGTATGTCATTGATGAAAACGATGACAAACTTGTCAAGATATGGCCCACACACTCGGTTCATAAGGTCCATGAATACAGCTGGTGCGTTAGTCAATCCAAACGGCATAACCATAAACTCGTAGTGACCATAACGCGTCCTAAAAGCAGTTTTTGGAATATCATCCTCCTTTACTCGCATTTGATGATATCCAGAACGTAAATTGATCTTCGAATAAACTGACGAGCATTGTAGTTGATCAAATAAGTCGACAATTCTCGGCAGTGGATAACGGTTTTTGATGGTAAGTTTATTCAACTCTCTGTAGTCAATACACAACCTAAATGTACCATCCTTCTTCTTGACAAACAAAACAGGAGCTCCCCATGGTGATGTGCTTAGTCGAATGAAACCACGTTCTAATAGTTCTTGTAGTTGGCTTTGCAGTTCTTTCATCTCGCTGGGTGCGAGTCTATAAGGAGCACGAGCTATTGGTGCAGCTCCTGGTACAAGATCTATTTGAAATTCAACAGATCGATGTGGAGGTAGTCCCGGTAATTCTTTCGAAAATACATCGGGAAATTCTTTTGCGACGGGAACATCATTGATGCTCTTTTCTTCAGTTTGTACTTTCTCGACGTGTGCTAGAACAGTATAGCAACCTTTTCTTATTAGTTTTTGTGCCTTCAAATTACTAATAAGATGTAGCTTCATGTTTCCCTTTTCTCCGTACACCATTAAGGGTTCTCCTTCTTCTCGTACAATGCGAATTGCATTTTTATAACATACGATCTCTGCTTTCACCTTCATCAGCCAGTCCATGCCAACTATTACATCAAAACTCCCTAACTCTACTGGTATCAAATCAATCTTAAATATTTCGCTACCCAGTTTAATATCTCGATTCCGGCATATATAATCTGCTGAAATTAATTTACCGTTTGCTAATTCGAGTAAAAATTTACTATCCAACGGCATCAATGGACAACTTAATTTAGCACAAAAATCTCTACTCATATAGCTTCTATCCGCACCCGAATCAAATAAAACGTAAGCAGATTTATTGTCAATAAGAAACGTACCCGTAACAAGCTCCGGGTCTTCCTGTGCCTCTGCCGCATTAATATTAAAAACTCTTCCACGGCCTTGTCCATTCGTGTTCTCCTGGTTCGGGAAATTTCTAATAATGTGGCCCAGTTTTCCACATTTATAACAAACTACATTGGCATAACTTGCTCCGACACTACTTGCTCCGCCATTACTCGTTCCGACACCATTTTTTCCTTTCGTTCTGTTAACCCCTGGTCCGTAGACCTCACACTTCGCCGCGCTATGACCATTTCTTTTACACTTGTTGCAAAATTTGGTGCAGAACCCCGAGTGATACTTTTCACACC
This sequence comes from Rutidosis leptorrhynchoides, assembly GCF_046630445.1. Classification (NCBI taxonomy): domain Eukaryota; kingdom Viridiplantae; phylum Streptophyta; class Magnoliopsida; order Asterales; family Asteraceae; genus Rutidosis; species Rutidosis leptorrhynchoides. The sequence continues at coordinate 199,729,267 of NC_092338.1, forward strand.
TTTGGCATAGCTGCTTCTGATTGTTGTTGTTGTTGCGGTTGTTATTGTTGTTGGGATGATTGTTGTAGTTGCTGTTGTTGTTGTTGTTGTTGTTGTTGTTGTTGTTGTTGTTGTTGTTGTTGTTGTTGTTGTTGTTGTTGTTGTTGTTGTTGTTGTTGTTGTTGTTGTTGTTGTTGTTGTTGTTGTTGGGCCGTTTGTTGTAGTTGCGATTGATGTTGCGATTGTTGGGATAATTGTTGCGATTATTATTGTAATTGCTGCTGTTGTTGTATTGGTGATTCTTATCACCGTTTTCCTCCCACTTTCTTTTGACTTGCTTCACATTGGCCTCTTCAGCTGTCTGTTCTTTAATTCTTTCTTCAATCTGGTTCACTAGTTTGTGAGCCATTCTACATGCCTGTTGTATGGAGGCGGGCTCATGTGAACTTATATCTTCTTGGATTCTTTCCGGTAATCCTTTCACAAACGCGTCAATCTTTTCTTCCTCATCTTCGAACGCTCCCGGACACAATAGGCATAATTCTGTGAATCGTCTTTCGTACGTGGTAATATCAAATCCTTAGGTTCGTAACCCTCTAAGTTCTGTCTTGAGCTTATTGACCTCGGTTCTGGGATGGTACTTCTCGTTCATCAAGTGCTTGAATGCTGACCACGGTAGTGCGTAAGCATCATCTTGTCCCACTTGCTCTAGATAGGTATTCCACCATGTTAACGCAGAACCTGTGAAGGTATGCGTAGCGTACTTCACTTTGTCCTCTTCAGTACACTTACTTATGGCAAACACCGATTCGACCTTCTCGGTCCACCGTTTCAATCCGATCGGTCCTTCGGTTCCATCAAATTCCAAAGGTTTGCAGGCAGTGAATTCTTTGTAGGTGCATCCTACATGATTTCCTGTACTGCTAGATCCAAGGTTATTGTTGGTATGTAGTGAAATGTCCCGTTCTTATTGATTAAAAACGTTCTATATTAATTGATTTCGTTGCGAGGTTTTGACCTCTATATGAGACGTTTTTCAAAGACTGCATTCATTTTTAAACAAACCATAACCTTTATTTCATCAATAAAGGTTTAAAAAGCTTTACGTAGATTATCAAATAATGATAATCTAAAATATCCTGTTTACACACGACCATTACATAATGGTTTACAATACAAATATGTTACAACAAAATAAGTTTCTTGAATGCAGTTTTTACACAATATCATACAAGCATGGACTCTAAATCTTGTCCTTATTTAAGTATGCGACAGCGGAAGCTCTTAATAATCACCTGAGAATAAACATGCTTAAAACGTCAACAAAAATGTTGGTGAGTTATAGGTTTAACCTATATATATCAAATCGTAACAATAGACCACAAGATTTCATATTTCAATACACATCCCATACATAGAGATAAAAATCATTCATTTGGTGAACACCTGGTAACCGACATTAACAAGATGCATATATATAAGAATATCCCCATCATTCCGGGACACCCTTCGGATATGATATAAATTTCGAAGTACTAAAGCATCCGGTACTTTGGATGGGGTTTGTTAGGCCCAATAGATCTATCTTTAGGATTCGCGTCAATTATGGTGTCTGTTCCCTAATTCTTAGATTACCAGACTTAATAAAAAGGGGCATATTCGATTTCGATAATTCAACCATAGAATGTAGTTTCACGTACTTGTGTCTATTTTGTAAATCATTTATAAAACCTGCATGTATTCTCATCCCAAAAATATTAGATTTTAAAAGTGGGACTATAACTCACTTTCACAGATTTTTTACTTCGTCGGGAAGTAAGACTTGGCCACTGGTTGATTCACGAACCTATAACAATATATACATATATATCAAAGTATGTTCAAAATATATTTACAACACTTTTAATATATTTTGATGTTTTAAGTTAATTAAGTCAGCTGTCCTCGTTAGTAACCTATAACTAGTTGTCCACAGTTAGATATACAGAAATAAATCGATAAATATTATCTTGAATCAATCCACGACCCAGTGTATACGTATCTCAGTATTGATCACAACTCAAACTATACATATTTTGGAATCAACCTCAACCCTGTATAGCTAACTCCAACATTCACATATAGAGTGTCTATGGTTGTTCCGAAATATATATAGATGTGTCGACATGATAGGTTGAAACATTGTATACGTGTCTATGGTATCTCAAGATTACATAATATACAATACAAGTTGATTAAGTTATGGTTGGATTATATTTGTTACCAATTTTCACGTAGCTAAAATGAGAAAAATTATCCAATCTTGTTTTACCCATAACTTCTTCATTTTAAATCCGTTTTGAGTGAATCAAATTGCTATGGTTTCATATTGAAATCTATTTTATGAATCTAAACAGAAAAAGTATAGGTTTATAGTCGGAAAAATAAGTTACAAGTCGTTTTTGTAAAGGTAGTCATTTCAGTCGAAAGAACGACGTCTAGATGGCCATTTTAGAAAACATACTTCCACTTTGAGTTTAACCATAATTTTTGGATATCTTTTCATGTTCATAATAAAAATCATTTTCTCAGAATAACAACTTTTAAATCAAAGTTTATCATAGTTTTTAATTAACTAACCCAAAACAGCCCGCGGTGTTACTACGACGGCGTAAATCCGGTTTTACGGTGTTTTTCGTGTTTCCAGGTTTTAAATCATTAAGTTAGCATATCATATAGATATAGAACATGTGTTTAGTTTATTTTAAAAGTCAAGTTAGAAGGATTAACTTTTGTTTGCGAACAAGTTTAGAATTAACTAAACTATGTTCTAGTGATTACAAGTTTAAACCTTCGAATAAGATAGCTTTATATGTATGAATCGAATGATGTTATGAACATCATTACTACCTTAAGTTCCTTGGATAAACCTACTGGAAAAGAGAAAAATGGATCTAGCTTCAATGGATCCTTGGATGGCTCGAAGTTCTTGAAGCAGAATCATGACACGAAAACAATTTCAAGTAAGATCATCACTTAAAATAAGATTGTTATAGTTATAGAAATTGAACCAAAGTTTGAATATGATTATTACCTTGTATTAGAATGATAACCTACTATAAGAAACAAAGATTTCTTGAGGTTGGATGATCACCTTACAAGATTGGAAGTGAGCTAGCAAACTTGAAAGTATTCTTGATTTTATGAAACTAGAACTTTTGGAATTTATGAAGAACACTTAGAACTTGAAGATAGAACTTGAGAGAGATCAATTAGATGAAGAAAATTGAAGAATGAAAGTGTTTGTAGGTGTTTTTGGTCGTTGGTGTATGGATTAGATATAAAGGATATGTTATTTTGTTTTCATGTAAATAAGTCATGAATGATTACTCATATTTTTGTAATTTTATGAGATATTTCATGCTAGTTGCCAAATGATGGTTCCCACATGTGTTAGGTGACTCACATGGGCTGCTAAGAGCTGATCATTGGAGTGTATATACCAATAGTACATACATCTAAAAGCTGTGTATTGTACGAGTACGAATACGGGTGCATACGAGTAGAATTGTTGATGAAACTGAACGAGGATGTAATTGTAAGCATTTTTGTTAAGTAGAAGTATTTTGATAAGTGTATTGAAGTCTTTCAAAAGTGTATAAATACATATTAAAACACTACATGTATATACATTTTAACTGAGTCGTTAAGTCATCGTTAGTCGTTACATGTAAGTGTTGTTTTGAAACTTTTAGGTTAACGATCTTGTTAAATGTTGTTAACCCAATGTTTATAATATCAAATGAGATTTTAAATTATTATATTATCATGATATTATCATGTATGAATATCTCTTAATATGATATATATACATTAAATGTCTTTACAACGATAATCGTTACATATATGTCTAGTTTAAAAATCATTAAGTTAGTAGTCTTGTTTTTACATATGTAGTTCATTGTTAATATACTTAATGATATGTTTACTTATCATAGTATCATGTTAACTATATATATATCCATATATATGTCATCATATAGTTTTTACAAGTTTTAACGTTCGTGAATCACCGGTCAACTTGGGTGGTCAATTGTCTATATGAAACATATTTCAATTAATCAAGTCTTAACAAGTTTGATTGCTTAACATGTTGGAAACATTTAATCATGTAAATATCAATCTCAATTAATATATATAAACATGGAAAAGTTCGGGTCACTACAGTACCTACCCGTTAAATAAATTTCGTCCCGAAATTTTAAGCTGTTGAAGGTGTTGATGAATCTTCTGGAAATAGATGCGGGTATTTCTTCTTCATCTGATCTTCACGCTCCCAGGTGAACTCGGGTCCTCTACGAGCATTCCATCGAACCTTAACAATTGGTATCTTGTTTTGCTTAAGTCTTTTAACCTCACGATCCATTATTTCGACGGGTTCTTCGATGAATTGAAGTTTTTCGTTGATTTGGATTTCATCTAACGGAATAGTGAGATCTTCTTTAGCAAAACATTTCTTCAAATTCGAGACGTGGAAAGTGTTATGTACAGCCGCGAGTTGTTGAGGTAACTCAAGTCGGTAAGCTACTGGTCCGACACGATCAATAATCTTGAATGGTCCAATATACCTTGGATTTAATTTCCCTCGTTTACCAAATCGAACAACGCCTTTCCAAGGTGCAACTTTAAGCATGACCATCTCTCCAATTTCAAATTCTATATCTTTTCTTTTAATGTCAGCGTAGCTCTTTTGTCGACTTTGGGCAGTTTTCAACCGTTGTTGAATTTGGATGATCTTCTCGGTAGTTTCTTGTATAATCTCCGGACCCGTAATCTGTCTATACCCCACCTCACTCCAACAAATCGGAGACCTGCACTTTCTACCATAAAGTGCTTCAAACGGCACCATCTCAATGCTTGAATGGTAGCTGTTGTTGTAGGAAAATTCTGCTAACGGTAGATGTCGATCCCAACTGTTTCCGAAATCAATAACACATGCTCGTAGCATGTCTTCAAGCGTTTGTATCGTCCTTTCGCTCTGCCCATCAGTTTGTGGATGATAGGCAGTACTCATGTCTAGACGAGTTCCTAATGCTTGCTGTAATGTCTGCCAGAATCTTGAAATAAATCTGCCATCCCTATCAGAGATAATAGAGATTGGTATTCCATGTCTGGAGATGACTTCCTTCAAATACAGTCGTGCTAACTTCTCCATCTTGTCATCTTCTCTTATTGGAAGGAAGTGTGCGGATTTGGTGAGACGATCAACTATTACCCAAATAGTATCAAAACCACTTGCAGTCCTTGGCAATTTAGTGATGAAATTCATGGTAATGTTTTCCCATTTCCATTCCGGGATTTCGGGTTGTTGAAGTAGACCTGATGGTTTCTGATGCTCAGCTTTGACCTTAGAACACGTCAAACATTCTCCTACGTATTTAGCAACATCGTCTTTCATACCCGGCCACCAAAAATGTTTCTTGAGATCCTTGTACATCTTCCCCGTTCCAGGATGTATTGAGTATCTGGTTTTATGAGCTTCTCTAAGTACCATTTCTCTCATATCTCCAAATTTTGGTACCCAAATCCTTTCAGCCCTATACCGGGTTCCGTCTTCCCGAATATTAAGATGCTTCTCCGATCCTTTGGGTATTTCATCCTTTAAATTTCCCTCTTTTAAAACTCCTTATTGCGCCTCCTTTATTTGAGTAGTAAGGTTATTATGAATCATTATATTCATAGATTTTACTCGAATGGGTTCTCTGTCCTTCCTGCTCAAGGCATCGGCTACCACATTTGCCTTCCCCGGGTGGTAACGAATCTCAAAGTCGTAATCATTCAATAATTCAATCCACCTACGCTGCCTCATATTCAGTTGTTTCTGATTAAATATGTGTTGAAGACTTTTGTGGTCGGTATATATAATACTTTTGACCCCATATAAGTAGTGCCTCCAAGTCTTTAATGCAAAAACAACCGCGCCTAATTCCAAATCATGCGTCGTATAATTTTGTTCGTGAATCTTCAATTGTCTAGACGCATAAGCAATCACCTTCGTTCGTTGCATTAATACACAACCGAGACCTTGCTTTGATGCATCACAATAAATCACAAAATCATCATTCCCTTCAGGCAATGACAATATAGGTGCCGTAGTTAGCTTTTTCTTCAATAACTGAAACGCTTTCTCTTGTTCATCATTCCATTCAAATTTCTTCCCTTTATGCGTTAATGCAGTCAAGGGTTTTGCTATTCTGGAAAAGTCTTGGATGAACCTTCTGTAGTAACCAGCTAGTCCTAAAAACTGGCGTATGTGTTTCGGAGTTTTCGGGGTTTCCCACTTTTCAACAGTTTCTATCTTTGCTGGATCCACCTTAATACCTTCTTTGTTCACTATGTGACCGAGGAATTGAACTTCTTCCAACCAAAATGCACACTTTGAAAACTTAGCGTACAATTCTTCCTTTCTCAATACTTCTAACACCTTTCTCAAATGTTCACCATGTTCTTGGTCATTCTTTGAGTAAATAAGTATGTCATCAATGAAAACAATGACAAACTTGTCAAGGTATGGTCCACACACTCGGTTCATAAGGTCCATGAACACAGCTGGTGCATTAGTTAAACCAAACGGCATGACCATAAACTCGTAATGACCATAACGTGTTCTAAAAGCAGTCTTTGGAATATCATCTTCTTTCACCCGCATTTGATGATACCCGGAACGTAAGTCAATCTTTGAATAAACAGACGAGCCTTGTAGTTGATCAAATAAGTCGTCGATTCTCGGTAGTGGGTAGCGGTTCTTGATGGTAAGTTTGTTCAACTCTCGGTAGTCGATACACAACCTGAATGTACCATCTTTCTTCTTGACAAACAAAACAGGAGCTCCCCATGGTGATGTGCTTGGTCGAATGAAACCACGCTCTAAAAGTTCTTGTAATTGGCTTTGTAGTTCTTTCATCTCGCTGGGTGCGAGTCTGTAAGGAGCACGAGCTATTGGTGCAGCTCCTGGTACAAGATCTATTTGAAATTCAACGGATCGATGTGGGGGTAATCCCGGTAATTCTTTCGGAAATACATCGGGAAATTCTTTTGCAATGGGAACATCATTGATGCTCTTTTCTTCAGTTTGTACTTTCTCGACGTGTGCTAGAACAGCATAGAAATCTTTTCTTATTAGTTTTTGTGCCTTCAAATTACTAATAAGATGTAGCTTCGTGTTGCCCTTTTCTCCGTACACCATTAAGGGTTTTCCTTTTTCTCGTATAATGCGAATTGCATTTTTGTAACAAACGATCTCTGCTTTCACTTCTTTCAACCAGTCCATACCGATTATCACATCAAAACTCCCTAACTCTACTGGTATTAAATCAATCTTAAATGTTTCGCTAACCAGTTTAATTTCTCGTTTCCGACATATATTATCTGCTGAAATTAATTTACCATTTGCTAATTCGAGTAAAAATTTACTATCCAAAGGCGTCAATGGGCAACTTAATTTAGCACAAAAATCTCTACTCATATAGCTTCTATCCGCACCCGAATCAAATAAAACGTAAGCAGATTTATTGTCAATAAGAAACGTACCCGTAACAAGCTCCGGGTCTTCCTTTGCCTCTGCCGCATTAATATTGAAAACTCTTCCGCGGCCTTGTCCATTCGTGTTCTCCTGGTTCGGGCAATTTCTAATAATGTGGCCCTGTTTTCCACATTTATAACAAACTACATTGGCATAGCTTGCTCCGACACTACTTGCTCCGCCATTACTCGTTCCGACACCATTTGTTCCTTTCGTTCTATTAACCCCTGGTCCGTAGACCTCACACTTCGCCGCGCTATGACCATTTCTTTTACACTTGTTGCAAAATTTGGTGCAGAACCCCGAGTGACACTTTTCACACCTTTGGCATAGCTGCTTCTGATTGTTGTTGTTGTTGTAGTTATTATTGTTGTTGGGATGATTGTTGTAGTTGCTATTGTTGTTGTTGTTGTTGTTGTTGGGCCGTTTGTTGTAGTTGCGATTGATGTTGCGATTGTTGGGATAATTGTTGCGATTGCTGTTGTTGTTGTATTGGTGATTCTTATCACCATTTTCCTCCCACTTTCTTTTGACTTGCTTCACATTGGCCTCTTCAGCAGTCTGTTCTTTAATTCTTTCTTCAATCTGGTTCACTAGTTTGTGAGCCATTCTACATGCCTGTTGTATGGAGGCGGGCTCGTGTGAACTTATATCTTCTTGGATTCTTTCCGGTAATCCTTTCACAAACGCGTCGATCTTCTCTTCCTCATCTTCGAATGCTCCCGGACACAATAGGCACAATTCTGTGAATCGTCTTTCATACGTGGTAATATCAAATCCTTGGGTTCGTAACCCTCTTAGTTCTGTCTTGAGCTTATTGACCTCGGTTCTGGGACGGTACTTCTCGTTCATCAAGTGCTTGAATGCTGACCACGGTAGTGCGTACGCATCGTCTTGTCCCACTTGCTCTAGATAGGTATTCCACCATGTTAACGCAGAACCTGTGAAGGTATGCGTAGCGTACTTCACTTTGTCCTCTTCAGTACACTTACTTATAGCAAACACCGATTCGACCTTCTCGGTCCACCGTTTCAATCCGATCGGTCCTTCGGTTCCATCAAATTCCAAAGGTTTGCAGGCAGTGAATTCTTTGTAGGTGCATCCTACACGATTTCCTGTACTGCTAGATCCAAGGTTATTGTTGGTATGTAGCGCAGCCTGTACTGCGGCTATGTTTGAAGCTAGAAAAGTACGGAATTCCTCTTCATTCATATTCACTGTGTGTCGAGTAGTCGGTGCCATTTCCTTCAAAATAGTCAAATGGAACAAGTTAATCATACAGAATATTAAGAGTAGTTAATAGTATTTCGTAGCATAATATGAACTCATTTATAAAAGCTTTTTCTTCATATTAGCGTTTTATAAGTTTAAATTCGGGTAGTACCTACCCGTTAAGTTCATACTTAGTAGCTAATATACAATTCAACTACTACAATTCTATATGAAAAACTGATTATAATAATATTTTGCGTTCAAACTTTTATACAATATTTTACAAACTTACAATACCGCTTATTTTACATAAAGCATGAAATATAGCACACAATAACTTTGATACAAGATAGTTGTGAAGATAATTCTAGCTAGTACACAAGTCGTTCAGCAAAGGCAATAAAGACACGTATTTCATACGTCCAGAAACAAGTCATGCATTCTGGTTTTACTAGGACTACTTCCCATCCTTGGTCTTGTGCTACATAACCTTTATGGCCGTTGATAAGACAGCGTGTTGTAACGTCGTCAAAGGGACGAGGGTTACGTAATGTCCAACAGTCCCGTAACAATCTAAAAACCTCATTTCTTACCCCAATTACCGACTCCGTCACTTGTGGGAACGTTTTGTTTAATAGCTGTAGCCCGATGTTCTTTTTCTCACTTTGGTGAGAAGCGAACATTACTAACCCATAAGCATAGCATGCTTCTTTATGTTGCATGTTAGCCGCTTTTTCTAAATCATGAAGTCCTATATTCGGATACATTGAGTCAAAATAATTTCTTAACCCGTTGCGTAAAATAGCATTTGAGTTCCCCGCAATATATGCATCAAAGTAAACACATCGTAACTTATGGGTTTCCCAATGTGATATCCCCCATCTTTCAAACAAAAGTCTCTTATAAACCAAGACATTCTTGGAATGTTCTTCGAATGTCTTACAAACTGATCTCGCCTTAAATAGTTGTGCCGAGGAATTCTGACCGACTCTAGACAAGATTTCATCAATCATGTCTCCGGGTAGGTCTCTTAAAATATTGGGTTGTCTATCCATTTTGTGTTTTTATACTGTAAAATAGACAAGAGTTAGATTCATAAAAAAAAAATACTTATTAATACAAGCAATTTTTACATATATCATAAAGCATAAGCACACTATATTACATATATTACACCACATGAATACAACTATCTTATTCCGACTCGCTTGTTTCTTCTTCTTCGGTTTTGGTTCGTTTTGCCAAGTTTCTAGGGATATATGATTTTCCCCTAATACGAGCCGTCGTTATCCACATTGGTTTAGAAAAACCTGGTGGTTTAGAGGTTCCCGGGTCATTGTTACAACTTAAGGACTTCGGGGGTTGACGATACATATAAAGTTCATCGGGGTTGGAATTAGATTTCTCTATTTTTATGCCCTTTCCCTTATTATTTTCTTTTGCCTTTTTAAATTCAGTTGGGGTAATTTCTATAACATCATCGGAATTCTCGTCGGAATCCGATTCATCGGAGAATTGGTAATCCTCCCAATATTTTGCTTCCTTGGCGGAAACACCATTGACCATAATTAACCTTGGTCGGTTGGTTGAGGATTTTCTTTTACTTAACCGTTTTATTATTTCCCCCACCGGTTCTATTTCTTCATCCGGTTCCGATTCTTCTTCCGGTTCCGATTCTTCTTCCGGTTCCGACTCTTCTTCCGGTTCCTCTTCGGGAACTTGTGAATCAGTCCACGAATCATTCCAATTTACATTTGACTCTTCATTATTATTAGGTGAGTCAATGGGACTTGTTCTAGAGGTAGACATCTATCACATAATATCAAACGCGTTAAGAGATTAATATATCACATAATATTCACATGTTAAAAATATATAGTTTCCAACAAAATTTGTTAAGCAATCATTTTTCAAGTAAACACGGTCGAAGTCCAGACTCACTAATGCATCCTAACAAACTCGATAAGACACACTAATGCAAAATTCTAGTTCTCTAAGACCAACGCTCGGATACCAACTGAAATGTCCCGTTCTTATTGATTAAAAACGTTCCATATTAATTGATTTCGTTGCGAGGTTTTGACCTCTATATGAGACGTTTTTCAAAGACTGCATTCATTTTTAAACAAACCATAACCTTTATTTCATCAATAAAGGTTTAAAAAGCTTTACGTAGATTATCAAATAATGATAATCTAAAATATCCTGTTTACACACGACCATTACATAATGGTTTACAATACAAATATGTTACAACAAAATAAGTTTCTTGAATGCAGTTTTTACACAATATCATACAAGCATGGACTCCAAATCTTGTCCTTATTTAAGTATGTGACAGCGGAAGCTCTTATTAATCACCTGAGAATAAACATGCTTAAAACGTCAACAAAAATGTTGGTGAGTTATAGGTTTAACCTATATATATCAAATCGTAACAATAGACCACAAGATTTCATATTTCAATACACATCCCATACATAGAGATAAAAATCATTCATATGGTGAACACCTGGTAACCGACATTAACAAGATGCATATATATAAGAATATCCCCATCATTCCGGGACACCCTTCGGATATGATATAAATTTCGAAGTACTAAAGCATCCGGTACTTTGGATGGGGTTTGTTAGGCCCAATAGATCTATCTTTAGGATTCGCGTCAATTAGGGTGTCTGTTCCCTAATTCTTAGATTACCAGACTTAATAAAAAGGGGCATATTCGATTTCGATAATTCAACCATAGAATGTAGTTTCACGTACTTGTGTCTATTTTGTAAATCATTTATAAAACCTGCATGTATTCTCTGTAGTGACCCGAACTTTTCCATGTTTATATATATTAATTGAGATTGATATTTACATGATTAAATGTTTCCAACATGTTAAGCAATCAAACTTGTTAAGACTTAATTAATTGAAATAGGTTTCATATAGACAATTGACCACCCAAGTTGACCGGTGATTCACGAACGTTAAAACTTGTAAAAACTATATGATGACATATATATGGTTATATATATAGTTAACATGATATTATGATAAGTAAACATATCATTAAGTATATTAACAATGAACTACATATGTAAAAACAAGACTACTAACTTAATGATTTTGAAACGAGACATATATGTAACGATTATCGTTGTAACGACATTTAATGTATATATATCATATTAAGAGATATTCGTACATCATAATATCATGATAATATAATAATTTAAAATCTCTTTTGATATTATAAACATTGGGTTAACAACATTTAACAAGATCGTTAACCTAAAGGTTTCAAAACAACATTTACATGTAACGACTAACGATGACTTAACGACTCCGTTAAAATGAATATACATGTAGTGTTTTAATATGTATTCATACACTTTTGAAAGACTTCAAGACACTTATCAAAATACTTCTACTTAACAAAAATGCTTACAATTACATCCTCGTTCAGTTTCATCAACAATTCTACTCGTATGCACCCGTATTCGTACTCGTACAATACACAGCTTTTAGATGTATGTACTATTGGTATATACACTCCAATGATCAGCTCTTAGCAGCCCATGTGAGTCACCTAACACATGTGGGAACCATCATTTGGCAACTAGCATGAAATATCTCATAAAATTACAAAAATATGAGTAATCATTCATGACTTATTTACATGAAATCAAAATTACATATCCTTTATATCTAATCCATACACCAACGACCAAAAACACCTACAAACACTTTCATTCTTCAATTTTCTTCATCTAATTGATCTCTCTCAAGTTCTATCTTCAAGTTCTAAGTGTTCTTCATAAATTCCAAAAGTTCTAGTTTCATAAAATCAAGAATACTTTCAAGTTTGCTAGCTCACTTCCAATCTTGTAAGGTGATCATCCAACCTCAAGAAATCTTTGTTTCTTACAGTAGGTTATCATTCTAATACAAGGTAATAATCATATTCAAACTTTGGTTCAATTTCTATAACTATAACAATCTTATTTCAAGTGATGATCTTACTTGAACTTGTTTTCGTGTCATGATTCTGCTTCAAGAACTTCAAGCCATCTAAGGATCCGTTGAAGCTAGATCCATTTTTCTATTTTCCAGTAGGTTTATCCAAGGAACTTAAGGTAGTAATGATGTTCATAACATCATTCGATTCATACATATAAAGCTATCTTATTCGAAGGTTTAAACTTGTAATCACTAGAACATAGTTTAGTTAATTCTAAACTTGTTCGCAAATAAAAGTTAATCCTTCTAACTTGACTTTTAAAATCAACTAAACACATGTTCTATATCTATATGATATGCTAACTTAATGATTTAAAACCTGGAAACACGAAAAACACCGTAAAACCGGATTTACGCCGTCGTAGTAACACCGCGGGCTGTTTTGGGTTAGTTAATTAAAAACTATGATAAACTTTGATTTAAAAGTTGTTATTCTGAGAAAATGATTTTTATTATGAACATGAAACTATATCCAAAAATTATGGTTAAACTCAAAGTGGAAGTATGTTTTCTAAAATGGTCATCTAGACGTCGTTCTTTCGACTGAAATGACTACCTTTACAAAAACGACTTGTAACTTATTTTTCCGACTATAAACCTATACTTTTTCTGTTTAGATTCATAAAATAGAGTTCAATATGAAACCATAGCAATTTGATTCACTCAAAACGGATTTAAAATGAAGAAGTTATGGGTAAAACAAGATTGGATAATTTTTCTCATTTTAGCTACGTGAAAATTTGTAACAAATCTATTCCAACCATAACTTAATCAACTTGTATTGTATATTATGTAATCTTGAGATACCATAGACACGTATACAATGTTTCGACCTATCATGTCGACACATCTATATATATTTCGGAACAACCATAGACACTCTATATGTGAATGTTGGAGTTAGCTATACAGGGTTGAGGTTGATTCCAAAATATATATAGTTTGAGTTGTGATCAATACTGAGATACGTATACACTGGGTCGTGGATTGATTCAAGATAATATTTATCGATTTATTTCTGTACATCTAACTGTGGACAACTAGTTGTAGGTTACTAACGAGGACAGCTGACTTAATAAACTTAAAACATCAAAATATATTAAAAGTGTTGTAAATATATTTTGAACATACTTTGATATATATGTATATATTGTTATAGGTTCGTGAATCAACCAGTGGCCAAGTCTTACTTCCCGACGAAGTAAAAATCTGTGAAAGTGAGTTATAGTCCCACTTTTAAAATCTAATATTTTTGGGATGAGAATACATGCAGGTTTTATAAATGATTTACAAAATAGACACAAGTACGTGAAACTACATTCTATGGTTGAATTATCGAAATCGAATATGCCCCTTTTTATTAAGTCTGGTAATCTAAGAATTAGGGAACAGACACCCTAATTGATGCGAATCCTAAAGATAGATCTATTGGGCTTAACAAACCCCATCCAAAGTACCGGATGCTTTAGTACTTCGAAATTTATATCATATCCGAAGGGTGTCCCGGAATGATGGGGATATTCTTATATATGCATCTTGTTAATGTCGATTACCAGGTGTTCACCATATGAATGATTTTTATCTCTATGTATGGGATGTGTATTGAAATATGAAATCTTGTGGTCTATTATTATGATTTGATATATATAGGTTAAACCTATAACTCACCAACATTTTTGTTGACGTTTTAAGCATGTTTATTCTCAGGTGATTATTAAGAGCTTCCGCTGTCGCATACTTAAATAAGGATGAGATTTGGAGTCCATGCTTGTATGATATTGTGTAAAAACTGCATTCAAGAAACTTATTTTGTTATAACATATTTGTATTGTAAACCATTATGTAATGGTCGTGTGTAAACAGGATATTTTAGATTATCATTATTTGATAATCTACGTAAAGCTTTTTAAACCTTTATTGATGAAATAAAGGTTATGGTTTGTTTTAAAATGAATGCAGTCTTTGAAAAACGTCTCATATAGAGGTCAAAACCTCGCAACGAAATCAATTAATATGGAACGTTTTTAATCAATAAGAACGGGACATTTCATTCTCATCCCAAAAATATTAGATTTTAAAAGTGGGACTATAACTCACTTTCACAGATTTTTTACTTCGTCGGGAAGTAAGACTTGGCCACTGGTTGATTCACGAACCTATAACAATATATACATATATATCAAAGTATGTTCAAAATATATTTACAACACTTTTAATATATTTTGATGTTTTAAGTTTATTAAGTCAGCTGTCCTCGTTAGTAACCTATAACTAGTTGTCCACAGTTAGATATACAGAAATAAATCGATAAATATTATCTTGAATCAATCCACGACCCAGTGTATACGTATCTCAGTATTGATCACAACTCAAACTATACATATTTTGGAATCAACCTCAACCCTGTATAGCTAACTCCAACATTCACATATAGAGTGTCTATGGTTGTTCCGAAAAATATATAGATGTGTCGACATGATAGGTCGAAACATTATATACGTGTCTATGGTATCTCAAGATTACATAATATACAATACAAGTTGATTAAGTTATGGTTGGAATATATTTGTTACCAATTTTCACGTAGCTAAAATGAGAAAAATTATCCAATCTTGTTTTACCCATAACTTCTTCATTTTAAATCCGTTTTGAGTGAATCAAATTGCTATGGTTTTATATTGAACTCTATTTTATGAATCTAAACAGAAAAAGTATAGGTTTATAGTCGGAAAAATAAGTTACAAGTCGTTTTTGTAAAGGTAGTCATTTCAGTCGAAAGAACGATGTCTAGATGGCCATTTTAGAAAACATACTTCCACTTTGAGTTTAACCATAATTTTTGGATATCTTTTCATGTTCATAATAAAAATAATTTTCTCAGAATAACAACTTTTAAATCAAAGTTTATCATAGTTTTTAATTAACTAACCCAAAACAGCCCGCGGTGTTACTACGACGGCGTAAATCCGGTTTTACGGTGTTTTTCGTGTTTCCAGGTTTTAAATCATTAAGTTAGCATATCATATAGATATAGAACATGTGTTTAGTTTATTTTAAAAGTCAAGTTAGAAGGATTAACTTTTGTTTGCGAACAAGTTTAGAATTAACTAAACTATGTTCTAGTGATTACAAGTTTAAACCTTCGAATAAGATAGCTTTATATGTATGAATCGAATGATGTTATGAACATCATTACTACCTTAAGTTCCTTGGATAAACCTACTGGAAAAGAGAAAAAAGGATCTAGCTTCAATGGATCCTTGGATGGCTCGAAGTTCTTGAAGCAGAATCATGACACGAAAACAAGTTCAAGTAAGATCATCACTTAAAATAAGATTGTTATAGTTATAGAAATTGAACCAAAGTTTGAATAAGATTATTACCTTGTATTAGAATGATAACCTACTGTAAGAAACAAAGATTTCTTGAGGTTGGATGATCACCTTACAAGATTGGAAGTGAGCTAGCAAACTTGAAAGTATTCTTGATTTTATGAAACTAGAACTTTTGGAATTTATGAAGAACACTTAGAACTTGAAGATAGAACTTGAGAGAGATCAATTAGATGAATAAAATTGAAGAATGAAAGTGTTTGTAGGTGTTTTTGGTCGTTGGTGTATGGATTAGATATAAAGGATATGTTATTTTGTTTTCATGTAAATAAGTCATGAATGATTACTCATATTTTTGTAATTTTATGAGATATTTCATGCTAGTTGCCAAATGATGGTTCCCACATGTGTTAGGTGACTCACATGGGCTGCTAAGAGCTGATCATTGGAGTGTATATACCAATAGTACATACATCTAAAAGCTGTGTATTGTACGAGTACGAATACGGGTGCATACGAGTAGAATTGTTGATGAAACTGAACGAGGATGTAATTGTAAGCATTTTTGTTAAGTAGAAGTATTTTGATAAGTGTCTTGAAGTCTTTCAAAAGTGTATGAATACATATTAAAACACTACATGTATATACATTTTAACTGAGTCGTTAAGTCATCGTTAGTCGTTACATGTAAATGTTGTTTTGAAACCTTTAGGTTAACGATCTTGTTGAATGTTGTTAACCCATTGTTTATTATAACAAATGAGATGTTAAATTGTTATATTATCACGATATTATGATATATAATATATCTTAGTATGATATATATACAGTTAAATGTCGTTACAACGATAATCGTTACATATATGTCTCGTTTCGAAATCATTAAGTTAGTAGTCTTATTTTTACATATGTATTTCATTGTTAATACACTTAATAATATATTTACTTATCATTTAACATAATTAACCAAGTTTATCAATATCTTAATATGATTTATATGTACCTAGTAAGACGTTGTTATAACGATAATCGTTATATATATCGTTTTCAAGTTTCTTAAATTAATAGTCTCATTTTTATGTATATAACTCATTGTTAAAATACCTAATGAGATACATACTTATAATAAAATCATGTTAACTATATATATAACCATATATATGTCATCGTATAGTTTTTACAAGTTTTAATGTTCGTGAATCACCGGTCAACTTGGGTGGTCAATTGTCTATATGAAACCTATTTCAATTAATCAAGTCTTAACAAGTTTGATTGCTTAACATGTTGGAAACACTTAATCATGTAAATAACAATTTTATTTAATATATATATAAACATGAAAAAGTTCGGGTCACTACAGCCATGTAGTAGTTAACAGGGTCATCGATCAAAGGCTGACGAGCACGGCGTCTAGCAGCAGACGGGGAAACAGGAGCAGGAACGGAATTGTTGCTTGAAGCCGACATCTGCAAACTGTAAAATCACAAACCACATACAAAATAGAAATATCATATGCAATAACTTATAATTATTCCTCATACGAAATGAAATGCATAATAATGCTATATCAAGAAGGGTCGGGCTGTAGACTAGACTCTAATGCACCCTAAAAACTACGGGTTAACCACATTAAGACCGCCTAGTTCCCTACAACCAGAGCTCTGATACCAACTATGATGGCCCCGTCAATACACTTAACGGCTCCGTCACTTGGTCCCATAGCTTGGTGAACTTTAAATGAATTTAATAAACAACACTGCATTCTTTTATTTCAAAAGTTTCCCAAAAAGGAAATTTACCAAAATATGTAGTTTAACAAACCCAACAGTTTAAATATCCAAAGTTGACCTAAAACATTGTCAACCAAACACCCACATGTTTAATAATTCAAAAAGAGAATGCAAGTTTAATGTTTCATAAATCGTTAACAAAATATGCCCAAATGCATGCAGACTCTTCTAACACAGCGGAAGCTTCAATCAAATCAAGTACCTGTGAAAACATGCGAGTAAATTGTCAACAAAAATGTTGAGTGAATTATATGTTTAAATAAACGTATAAACTTTAGACCACAAGATTTAAAATGTTAGAAAACATAAAATATTATTCCACTATCAATGAGCCACCTGGTAACCACTTAACCCTTTATTTACCCTTGCCAAACACAATATATATACACCGAACAAGTGTATCTTCAAATAAATACGAAGTACTAATACATTACGATTATAAATTGCTAGCGCGACTAGCTCGAAATGGGGTTGTCAAACCTGATAGATCTATCCATAGGATTTGCGTTCACCAGTAGAAACCAATGATTTCAGTTAACAGACTAGGGAATATTTTTGTTCAACTCATAATGAATAATTTAAATTTAATTGCCACTTGTGTCTAAACGTAAAACAAAATGCATGTAATCACATCCCAGAATACTTTAAAAAAAGTATGAAAAACGGGACTATAACTCACCTTAAAGCAAATGAAGTAACCACATAAAAAGCGAACAACAAACGAGGTAAAGTGATCAAGAATGATCACAACGCCGACCTATAAATAAAGCAGGTCGATATAAATAACTAACTTATGTCAAGTCTTAGTATGATAGCTACAGTACTTATTGCAAGTAAATATAGAACAACACTCAACATGCTTTGGTTTGATCAGGACAGCGTAAGGACACGTACTTTCTATTTTTAGAAAGTTTCTATTTTTAGCAGGTTTCCATTTTTGGAAAGTTTCTATTTTAGGAAAGTTTCTATATTAGGAAAGTTTCTATTTTAGGAAATTTTCTATTTTAGGAAAGTTTCCATATTTAGAAAGTTGCTATTTTTGGAAAGTTTATAAGTTAGGAAAGTTTCCTTAATTAGAAAGTCAACAGAAGTCAACTGAAAGTCAAAGTCAACCGAAAGTCAGCTCAAAAGTCAACCTTGGTCAAACATAGTCAACGTTGAATTTTAAAGTATAAGTTATATTAATAATATAAGTTATAATGTTATTTAAAGTCAAATATGTATAATTATGCCATATCACAACAACAACAACAACAACAACAACAATACACAATACCACATGAGTGGTGTATGGGGGAGGTGATATGTAGACAATCATTTCCCTATTCGAGAATAAAGACAAGTCATTTCTCCACCCACAGTAAAAACACTCTCAAGAGTAGAGAAAGTCATCCCTCTCTTTATTCGACGGATAGAGTGATTGCTTCCGAGAGGACCTCCGGCCGTTAAGTAGAAAAAACTTTTTTTTTTAAAACATAAAATAAAAATAATAATAGACGCCATGAAAATGGTTGAATCAAATTTCCATGGGTTTTAAATACTGCCTAAATTTAATTTAGGCTCTAAAAGTCAGTCAAGCCGCCAATAAATCGACGATTGTTGTCGACTCAATATCATAAGTTTAATTAAATTAAAATGAATTATTAAAGTTAATATAAGTTTAAATGATATAATTAATATAACATAAGTATTTAATTAATTAATTAAATATTAATCATAATATAAGTATTATTAATTAATAATAAACTTTAATCATATCATAAGTATTATTAGATAATAATGAATTATTAATCATATCATAAGTTTCTAATTATAATCATTAAATCATAAGTATTTAATAATTAAATTATAGTTAAATAATAACTAAGCCTTGTAATAATTAAATAATTAATTAATTATTTTTATAAGTCTTATTATAATGATCTCATAATATAAGTTTAATACTTATCATAAGTATTTTTCATTAATAATAAAAGTATTATTAATCATAAGTTTAATTAATTGTTTAATTAAATCATAATTAATTATTAAATGATATAATAAATAAATATATCATAATTCTTAAATTAAAATAATTACTTTTTATATCGTAAGTAATTTATTAATAATGAAAATCATTATTTATATCATAAGTCTTATTTAATAACCATAAGTTTTAATTAAAAGTTCATCGGGTCATAACTTGAGCCCCGGGAATCAGTTTTCGGCGAGTCTTATATATCTTAGCCTAACCAACCCACCCGACACATTAGTGTGCTCAAGAAAACCCTAAGAACAGCCACCAAGTCATGACTTATAGCCATATAACAACTTGGAACTTTAATCCGTTCAAAAACATATTTTAGTCATAACGGGTGATCCGTGGCTCAGATTTCGATGACCCGAACATGAAAGTTCATCCAATCATCAATCCTAACACACTAGTACACCCTAAAGACACCAAAATTGGTCACAAAGTCTGACCATACCTGAATCAATTCGTTTTTACATTTTGATTTCAATAAAACACCATTTTAATCATAACTTATGTTCCGGGAATCAAAATAACATGAATCCGGAGTCTAAAATTAATGTCTTGATGAGAGGAACACATATAGACACTTTAATTTAACTTTTATATCAGTTATGTTTACAGAAAAGATCAAACAACCCGCTGTCCCAAAACAATCAAACCGAAAACATATATAATCGAGCATTTCTACGCATACTATCAACAACACAATAACATATAATCATCATACTATCATTATAACATAAAAATACAGAAAAATAAATGTAAAATCAAAAATTTAGGGTTAGGGTTTATACCCTAATCGAGAATTGAGTGATATGAACGTGTAGAGGAGAACGAGAGGAACTCGTTTATGCAAACAATAGAATGATCCAAGCAAAAAATTGTTGATGAAATGATGATGATGGTGAGTGTAGTGACCCGAACTTTTCCATGTTTATATATATTAATTGAGATTGATATTTACATGATTAAATGTTTCCAACATGTTAAGCAATCAAAATTGTTAAGACTTGATTAATTGAAATATGTTTCATATAGACAATTGACCACCCAAGTTGACCGGTGATTCACGAACGTTAAAACTTGTAAAAACTATACGATGACATATATATGGTTATATATATAGTTAACATGTTTTTATTATAAGTATGTATCTCATTAGGTATTTTAACAATGAGTTATATACATAAAAATGAGACTATTAATTTAAGAAACTCGAAAACGATATATATAACGATTATCGTTATAACAACGTCTTACTAGGTACATATGAATCATATTAAGATATTAATACACTTGGTTAATTATGTTAAATGATAAGTAAATATATTATTAAGTGTATTAACAATGAAATACATATGTAAAAATAAGACTACTAACTTAATGATTTCGAAACGAGACATATATGTAACGATTATCGTTGTAACGACATTTAACTGTATATACATCATACTGAGATATATTATATATCATAATATCATGATAATATTACAATTTAATATCTCATTTGTTATAATAAACAATGGGTTAACAACATTCAACAAGATCGTTAACCTAAAGGTTTCAAAACAACATTTACATGTAACGACTAACGATGACTTAACGACTCAGTTAAAATGTATATACATGTAGTGTTTTAATATGTATTCATACACTTTTGAAAGACTTCAAGACACTTATCAAAATACTTCTACTTAACAAAAATGCTTACAATTACATCCTCGTTCAGTTTCATCAACAATTCTACTCGTATGCACCCGTATTCGTACTCGTACAATACACAGCTTTTAGATGTATGTACTATTGGTATATACACTCCAATGATCAGCTCTTAGCAGTCCATGTGAGTCACCTAACACATGTGGGAACCATCATTTGGCAACTAGCATGAAATATCTCATAAAATTACAAAAATATGAGTAATCATTCATGACTTATTTACATGAAAACAAAATTACATATCCTTTATATCTAATCCATACACCAATGACCAAAAACACCTACAAACACTTTCATTCTTCAATTTTCTTCATCTAATTGATCTCTCTCAAGTTCTATCTTCAAGTTCTAAGTGTTCTTCATAAATTCCAAAAGTTCTAGTTTCATAAAATCAAGAATACTTTCAAGTTTGCTAGCTCACTTCCAATCTTGTAAGGTGATCATCCAACCTCAAGAAATCTTTGTTTCTTACAGTAGGTTATCATTCTAATACAAGGTAATAATCATATTCAAACTTTGGTTCAATTTCTATAACTATAACAATCTTATTTCAAGTGATGATCTTACTTGAACTTGTTTTCGTGTCATGATTCTGCTTCAAGAACTTCGAGCCATCCAAGGATCCATTGAAGCTAGATCCATTTTTCTCTTATCCAGTAGGTTTATCCAAGGAACTTAAGGTAGTAATGATGTTCATAACATCATTCGATTCATACATATAAAGCTATCTTATTCGAAGGTTTAAACTTGTAATCACTAGAACATAGTTTAGTTAATTCTAAACTTGTTCGCAAACAAAAGTTAATCCTTCTAACTTGACTTTTAAAATCAACTAAACACATGTTCTATATCTATATGATATGCTAACTTAATGATTTAAAACCTGGAAACACGAAAAACACCGTAAAACCGGATTTACGCCGTCGTAGTAACACCGCGGGCTGTTTTGGGTTAGTTAATTAAAAACTATGATAAACTTTGATTTTAAAGTTGTTATTCTGAGAAAATGATTTTTATTATGAACATGAAACTATATCCAAAAATTATGATTAAACTCAAAGTGGAAGTATGTTTTCTAAAATGGTCATCTAGACGTCGTTCTTTCGACTGAAATGACTACCTTTACAAAAACGACTTGTAACTTATTTTTCCGACTATAAACCTATAATTTTCTGTTTAGATTCATAAAATAGAGTTCAATATGAAACCATAGCAATTTGATTCACTCAAAACGGATTTAAAATGAAGAAGTTATGGGTAAAACAAGATTGGATAATTTTTCTCATTTTAGCTACGTGAAAATTGGTAACAAATCTATTCCAACCATAACTTAATCAACTTGTATTGTATATTATGTAATCTTGAGATACCATAGACACGTATACAATGTTTCGACCTATCATGTCGACACATCTATATATATTTCGGAACAACCATAGACACTCTATATGTGAATGTTGGAGTTAGCTATACAGGGTTGAGGTTGATTCCAAAATATATATAGTTTGAGTTGTGATCAATACTGAGATACGTATACACTGGGTCGTGGATTGATTCAAGATAATATTTATCGATTTATTTCTGTACATCTAACTGTGGACAACTAGTTGTAGGTTACTAACGAGGACAGCTGACTTAATAAACTTAAAACATCAAAATATATTAAAAGTGTTGTAAATATATTTTGAACATACTTTGATATATATGTATATATTGTTATAGGTTCGTGAATCAACCAGTGGCCAAGTCTTACTTCCCGACGAAGTAAAAATCTGTGAAAGTGAGTTATAGTCCCACTTTTAAAATCTAATATTTTTGGGATGAGAATACATGCAGGTTTTATAAATGATTTACAAAATAGACACAAGTACGTGAAACTACATTCTATGGTTGAATTATCGAAATCGAATATGCCCCTTTTTATTAAGTCTGGTAATCTATGAATTAGGGAACAGACACCCTAATTGACGCGAATCCTAAAGATAGATCTATTGGGCCTAACAAACCCCATCCAAAGTACTGGATGCTTTAGTACTTCGAAATTTATATCATATCCGAAGGGTGTCCCGGAATGATGGGGATATTCTTATATATGCATCTTGTTAATGTCGGTTACCAGGTGTTCACCATATGAATGATTTTTATCTCTATGTATGGGATGTGTATTGAAATATGAAATCTTATGGTCTATTATTATGATTTGATATATATAGGTTAAACCTATAACTCACCAACATTTTTGTTGACGTTTTAAGCATGTTTATTCTCAGGTGATTATTAAGAGCTTCCGTTGTCGCATACTTAAATAAGGACGAGATTTGGAGTCCATGCTTGTATGATATTGTGTAAAAACTGCATTCAAGAAACTTATTTTGTTGTAACATATTTGTATTGTAAACCATTATGTAATGGTCGTGTGTAAACAGGATATTTTAGATTATCATTATTTGATAATCTACGTAAAGCTTTTTAAAACCTTTATCTATGAAATAAAGGTTATGGTTTGTTTTAAAAATGAATGCAGTCTTTGAAAAACGTCTCATATAGAGGTCAAAACCTCGCAACGAAATCAATTAATATGGAACGTTTTTAGTCAATAAGAACGGGACATTTCAGTTGGTATCAGAGCGTTGGTCTTAGAGAACCAGAATTTTGCATTAGTGTGTCTTATCGAGTTTGTTAGGATGCATTAGTGAGTCTGGACTTCGACCGTGTTTACTTGAAAAATGATTGCTTAACAAATTTTGTTGGAAACTATATATTTTTAACATGTGAATATTATGTGATATATTAATCTCTTAACGCGTTTGATATTATGTGATAGATGTCTACCTCTAGAACAAGTCCCATTGACTCACCTAATAAAGAGTCAAATGTAAATTGGAATGATTTGTGGACTGATTCACAAGTTCCCGAAGAGGAACCGGAAGAAGAGTCGGAACCGGAAGAAGAATCGGAACCGGAAGAAGAATCGGAACCGGATGAAGAAATAGTACCGGTGGGGGAAATAATAAAACGGTTAAGTAAAAGAAAATCCTCAACCAACCGACCAAGGTTAATTATGGTCAATGGTGTTTCCGCCAAGGAAGCAAAATATTGGGAGGATTACCAATTCTCCGATGAATCGGATTCTGACGAGAATTCCGATGATGTTATAGAAATTACCCCAACTGAATTTAAAAAGGAAAAAGAAAATAATAAGGGAAAGGGCATAAAAATAGAGAAATCTAATTCCAACCCCGATGAACTTTATATGTATCGTCAACCCCCGAAGTGCTTAAGTTGTAACAATGACCCGGGAACCTCTAAACCACCAGGTTTTTCTAAACCAATGTGGATCACGACGGCTCGTATTAGGGGAACATCATATATCCCTAGAAACTTGGAAAAACGAACCAAAACCGAAGAAGAAGAAACGAGCGAGTAGGAATAAGATAGTTGTATTCGTGTGGTGTAATATATGTAATATAGTGTTCGTATGCTTTATGATATATGTAAAAATTGCTTGTATTAATAAGTATTTTTTTATGAATCTAACTCTTGTCTATTTTACAGTTTAAAAACACAAAATGGATAGACAACCCAATATTTTAAGAGACCTACCCGGAGACATGATTGATGAAATCTTGTCTAGAGTCGGCCAGAATTCCTCGGCACAACTATTTAAGGCGAGATCAGTTTGTAAGACATTCGAAGAACGTTCCAAGAATGTCTTGGTTTATAAGAGACTTTCGTTTGAAAGATGGGGGATATCACATTGGGAAACCCATAAGTTACGATGTGTTTACTTTGACGCATATATTGCGGGGAACCCAAATGCTATTTTACGCAACGGGTTAAGAAATTATTTTGACTCAATATATCCGAATATTGGACTTCGTGATTTAGAAAAAGCGGCTAACATGCAACATAAAGAAGCATGTTATGCTTACGGATTACTAATGTTCGCTTCTCACCAAAGTGAGAACAAGAACATCGGGCTACAACTATTAAACAAAACGTTTCCACAAGTGACGGAGTCGGTAATTGGGGTAAGAAATGAGGTTTTTAGATTATTACGGGACTGTTGGACATTACGTAACCCTCGTCCCTTTGACGACGTTACAACACGCTGTCTTATCAACGGCCATAACGGTTATGTTGCACAAGACCAAGGATGGGAAGTAGTCCTAGTAAAACCAGAATGCATGACTTGTTTCTGGACGTATGAATTACGTGTCTTTATTGCCTTTGCTGAACGACTTGTGTACTAGCTAGAATTATCTTCACAACTATCTTGTATCAAAGTTATTGTGTGCTATATTTCATGCTTTATGTAAAATAAGCGGTATTGTAAGTTTGTAAAATATTGTATAAAAGTTTGAACGCGAAATATTATTATAATCAGTTTTTCATATAGAATTGTAGTAGTTGAATTGTATATTAGCTACTAAGTATGAACTTAACGGGTAGGTACTACCCGAATTTAAACTTATAAAACGCTAATATGAAGAAAAAGCTTTTATAAATGAGTTCATATTATGCTACGAAATACTATTAACTACTCTTAAAATTCTGTATTATTAACTTGTTCCATTTAACTATTTTGAAGGAAATGGCACCGACTACTCGACACACCGTGAATATGAATGAAGAGGAATTCCGTACTTTTCTAGCTTCAAACATAGCCGCAGTACAGGCTGCGCTACATACCAACAATAACCTTGGATCTAGCAGTACAGGAAATCGTGTAGGATGCACCTACAAAGAATTTACTGCCTGCAAACCTTTGGAATTTGATGGAACCGAAGGACCGATCGGATTGAAACGGTGGACCGAGAAGGTCGAATCGGTGTTTTCCATAAGTAAGTGTACTGAAGAGGACAAAGTAAAGTACGCTACGCATACCTTCACAGGTTCTGCGTTAACATGGTGGAATACCTATCTAGAGCAAGTGGGATAAGACGATGCGTACGCACTACCGTGGTCAGCATTCAAGCACTTGATGAACGAGAAGTACCGTCCCAGAACCGAGGTCAATAAGCTCAAGACAGAACTTAGAGGGTTACGAACCCAAGGATTTGATATTACCACGTACGAAAGACGATTCACAGAATTGTGCCTATTGTGTCCGGGAGCATTCGAAGATGAGGAAGAGAAGATCGATGCGTTTGTGAAAGGATTACCGGAAAGAATCCAAGAAGATATAAGTTCACACGAGCCCGCCTCCATACAACAGGCATGTAGAATGGCTCACAAACTCGTGAACCAAATTGAAGAAAGAATTAAAGAACAGACTGCTGAAGAGGCCAATGTGAAGCAAGTCAAAAGAAAGTGGGAGGAAAACGGTGATAAGAATCACCAATACAACAACAACAGCAATTACAACAATAATCGCAACAATTATCCCAACAATCGCAACATCAATCGCAACTACAACAAACGGCCCAACAACAACAACAACAACAACAGCAACTACAACAATCATCCCAACAACAATAATAACCGCAACAACAACAACAATCAGAAGCAGCTATGCCAAAGGTGTGAAAAGAATCACTCGGGGTTCTGCACCAAATTTTGCAACAAGTGTAAAAGAAATGGTCATAGCGCGGCGAAGTGTGAGGTCTACGGAGCAGGGGTTAATAGAACGAAAGGAAAAAATGGTGTCGGAACGAGTAATGGCGGAGCAAGTAGTGTCGGAGCAAGTTATGCCAATGTAGTTTGTTATAAATGTGGAAAACCGGGCCACATTATTAGAAATTACCCGAACCAGGAGAACACGAATGGACAAGGCCGTGGAAGAGTTTTCAATATTAATGCGGCAGAGGCACAGGAAGACCCGGAGCTTGTTACGGGTACGTTTCTTATTGACAATAAATCTGCTTACGTTTTATTTGATTCGGGTGCGGATAGAAGCTATATGAGTAGAGATTTTTGTGCTAAATTAAGTTGTCCATTGACGCCTTTGGATAGTAAATTTTTACTCGAATTAGCAAATGGTAAATTAATTTCAGCAGATAATATATGTCGGAATCGAGAAATTAAACTGGTTAGCGAAACATTTAAGATTGATTTGATACCAGTAGAGTTAGGGAGTTTTGATGTGATAATCGGTATGGACTGGTTGAAAGAAGTGAAAGCAGAGATCGTTTGTTACAAAAATGCAATTCGCATTATACGAGAAAAAGGAAAACCCTTAATGGTGTACGGAGAAAAGGGCAACACGAAGCTACATCTTATTAGTAATTTGAAAGCACAAAAACTAATAAGAAAAGGTTGCTATGCTGTTCTAGCACACATCGAGAAAGTACAAACTGAAGAAAAGAGCATCAATGATGTTCCCGTCGCAAAAGAATTTCCTGATGTATTTCCGAAAGAATTACCGGGATTACCCCCACATCGATCCGTTGAATTTCAAATAGATCTTGTACCAGGAGCTGCACCAATAGCTCGTGCTCCTTACAGACTCGCACCCAGCGAGATGAAAGAACTACAAAGCCAATTACAAGAACTTTTAGAGCGTGGTTTCATTCGACCAAGCACATCACCGTGGGGAGCTCCTGTTTTGTTTGTCAAGAAGAAAGATGGTACATTCAGGTTGTGTATCGACTACCGAGAGTTGAACAAACTTACCATCAAGAACCGCTACCCACTACCGAGAATCGATGACTTATTTGATCAACTACAAGGCTCGTCTGTTTATTCAAAGATTGACTTACGTTCCGGGTATCATCAAATGCGGGTGAAAGAAGATGATATTCCAAAGACTGCTTTCAGAACACGTTACGGTCATTACGAGTTTATGGTCATGCCGTTTGGTTTAACTAATGCACCAGCTGTGTTCATGGACCTTATGAACCGAGTGTGTGGACCATACCTTGACAAGTTTGTCATTGTTTTCATTGATGACATACTTATTTACTCAAAGAATGACCAAGAACACGGTGAACATTTGAGAAAGGTGTTAGAAGTATTGAGGAAGGAAGAATTGTACGCTAAGTTTTCAAAGTGTGCATTTTGGTTGGAAGAAGTTCAATTCCTCGGTCACATAGTGAACAAAGAAGGTATTAAGGTGGATCCGGCAAAGATAGAAACTGTTGAAAAGTGGGAAACCCCGAAAACTCCGAAACACATACGCCAGTTTTTAGGACTAGCTGGTTACTACAGAAGGTTCATCCAAGACTTTTCCAGAATAGCAAAACCCTTGACTGCATTAACGCATAAAGGGAAGAAATTTGAATGGAATGATGAACAAGAGAAAGCGTTTCAGTTATTGAAGAAAAAGCTAACTACGGCACCTATATTGTCATTGCCTGAAGGGAATGATGATTTTGTGATTTATTGTGATGCATCAAAGCAAGGTCTCGGTTGTGTATTAATGCAACGAACGAAGGTGATTGCTTATGCGTCTAGACAATTGAAGATTCACGAACAAAATTATACGACGCATGATTTAGAATTAGGCGCGGTTGTTTTTGCATTAAAGACTTGGAGGTACTACTTATATGGGGTCAAAAGTATTATATATACTGACCACAAAAGTCTTCAACACATATTTAATCAGAAACAACTGAATATGAGGCAGCGTAGGTGGATTGAATTATTGAATGATTACGACTTTGAGATTCGTTACCACCCGGGGAAGGCAAATGTGGTAGCCGATGCCTTGAGCAGAAAGGACAGAGAAC
Organism: Rutidosis leptorrhynchoides; assembly: GCF_046630445.1. Taxonomy (NCBI): domain Eukaryota; kingdom Viridiplantae; phylum Streptophyta; class Magnoliopsida; order Asterales; family Asteraceae; genus Rutidosis; species Rutidosis leptorrhynchoides. Next base: position 199,758,555 of record NC_092338.1, read on the forward strand.
CCATTCGAGTAAAATCTATGAATATAATGATTCATAATAACCTTACTACTCAAATAAAGGAGGCGCAAAAAGGAGTTTTAAAAGAGGGAAATTTAAAGGATGAAATACCCAAAGGATCGGAGAAGCATCTTAATATTCGGGAAGACGGAACCCGGTATAGGGCTGAAAGGATTTGGGTACCTAAATTTGGAGATATGAGAGAAATGGTACTTAGAGAAGCTCATAAAACCAGATACTCAATACATCCTGGAACGGGGAAGATGTACAAGGATCTCAAGAAACATTTTTGGTGGCCGGGTATGAAAGCCGATGTTGCTAAATACGTAGGAGAATGTTTGACGTGTTCTAAGGTCAAAGCTGAGCATCAGAAACCATCAGGTCTACTTCAACAACCCGAAATCCCGGAATGGAAATGGGAAAACATTACCATGGATTTCATCACTAAATTGCCAAGGACTGCAAGTGGTTTTGATACTATTTGGGTAATAGTTGATCGTCTCACCAAATCAGCACACTTCCTGCCAATAAGAGAAGATGACAAGATGGAGAAGTTAGCACGACTGTATTTGAAGGAAGTCGTCTCCAGACATGGAATACCAATCTCTATTATCTCTGATAGGGATGGCAGATTTATTTCAAGATTCTGGCAGACATTACAGCAAGCATTAGGAACTCGTCTAGACATGAGTACTGCCTATCATCCACAAACTGATGGGCAGAGCGAAAGGACGATACAAACGCTTGAAGACATGCTACGAGCATGTGTTATTGATTTCGGAAACAGTTGGGATCGACATCTACCGTTAGCAGAATTTTCCTACAACAACAGCTACCATTCAAGCATTGAGATGGCGCCGTTTGAAGCACTTTATGGTAGAAAGTGCAGGTCTCCGATTTGTTGGAGTGAAGTGGGGGATAGACAGATTACGGGTCCGGAGATTATACAAGAAACTACCGAGAAGATCATCCAAATTCAACAACGGTTGAAAACCGCCCAAAGTCGACAAAAGAGCTACGCTGACATTAAAAGAAAAGATATAGAATTTGAATTTGGAGAGATGGTCATGCTTAAAGTTGCACCTTGGAAAGGCGTTGTTCGATTTGGTAAACGAGGGAAATTAAATCCAAGGTATATTGGACCATTCAAGATTATTGATCGTGTCGGACCAGTAGCTTACCGACTTGAGTTACCTCAACAACTCGCGGCTGTACATAACACTTTCCACGTCTCGAATTTGAAGAAATGTTTTGCTAAAGAAGATCTCACTATTCCGTTAGATGAAATTCAAATCAACGAAAAACTTCAATTCATCGAAGAACCCGTCGAAATAATGGATCGTGAGGTTAAAAGACTTAAGCAAAACAAGATACCAATTGTTAAGGTTCGATGGAATGCTCGTAGAGGACCCGAGTTCACCTGGGAGCGTGAAGATCAGATGAAGAAGAAATACCCGCATCTATTTCCAGAAGATTCGTCAACACCTTCAACAGCTTAAAATTTCGGGACGAAATTTATTTAACGGGTAGGTACTGTAGTGACCCGAACTTTTCCATGTTTATATATATTAATTGAGATTGATATTTACATGATTAAATGTTTCCAACATGTTAAGCAATCAAAATTGTTAAGACTTGATTAATTGAAATATGTTTCATATAGACAATTGACCACCCAAGTTGACCGGTGATTCACGAACGTTAAAACTTGTAAAAACTATACGATGACATATATATGGTTATATATATAGTTAACATGTTTTTATTATAAGTATGTATCTCATTAGGTATTTTAACAATGAGTTATATACATAAAAATGAGACTATTAATTTAAGAAACTCGAAAACGATATATATAACGATTATCGTTATAACAACGTCTTACTAGGTACATATGAATCATATTAAGATATTAATACACTTGGTTAATTATGTTAAATGATAAGTAAATATATTATTAAGTGTATTAACAATGAAATACATATGTAAAAATAAGACTACTAACTTAATGATTTCCAAACGAGACATATATGTAACCAATGATTTGCGTTCACCAGTAGAAACCAATGATTTCAGTTAACAGACTAGGGAATATTTTTGTTCAACTCATAATGAATAATTTAAATTTAATTGCCACTTGTGTCTAAACGTAAAACAAAATGCATGTAATCACATCCCAGAATACTTTAAAAAAAGTATGAAAAACGGGACTATAACTCACCTTAAAGCAAATGAAGTAACCACATAAAAAGCGAACAACAAACGAGGTAAAGTGATCAAGAATGATCACAACGCCGACCTATAAATAAAGCAGGTCGATATAAATAACTAACTTATGTCAAGTCTTAGTATGATAGCTACAGTACTTATTGCAAGTAAATATAGAACAACACTCAACATGCTTTGGTTTGATCAGGACAGCGTAAGGACACGTACTTTCTATTTTTAGAAAGTTTCTATTTTTAGCAGGTTTCCATTTTTGGAAAGTTTCTATTTTAGGAAAGTTTCTATATTAGGAAAGTTTCTATTTTAGGAAATTTTCTATTTTAGGAAAGTTTCCATATTTAGAAAGTTGCTATTTTTGGAAAGTTTATAAGTTAGGAAAGTTTCCTTAATTAGAAAGTCAACAGAAGTCAACTGAAAGTCAAAGTCAACCGAAAGTCAGCTCAAAAGTCAACCTTGGTCAAACATAGTCAACGTTGAATTTTAAAGTATAAGTTATATTAATAATATAAGTTATAATGTTATTTAAAGTCAAATATGTATAATTATGCCATATCACAACAACAACAACAACAACAACAATACACAATACCACATGAGTGGTGTATGGGGGAGGTGATATGTAGACAATCATTTCCCTATTCGAGAATAAAGACAAGTCATTTCTCCACCCACAGTAAAAACACTCTCAAGAGTAGAGAAAGTCATCCCTCTCTTTATTCGACGGATAGAGTGATTGCTTCCGAGAGGACCTCCGGCCGTTAAGTAGAAAAAACTTTTTTTTTTAAAACATAAAATAAAAATAATAATAGACGCCATGAAAATGGTTGAATCAAATTTCCATGGGTTTTAAATACTGCCTAAATTTAATTTAGGCTCTAAAAGTCAGTCAAGCCGCCAATAAATCGACGATTGTTGTCGACTCAATATCATAAGTTTAATTAAATTAAAATGAATTATTAAAGTTAATATAAGTTTAAATGATATAATTAATATAACATAAGTATTTAATTAATTAATTAAATATTAATCATAATATAAGTATTATTAATTAATAATAAACTTTAATCATATCATAAGTATTATTAGATAATAATGAATTATTAATCATATCATAAGTTTCTAATTATAATCATTAAATCATAAGTATTTAATAATTAAATTATAGTTAAATAATAACTAAGCCTTGTAATAATTAAATAATTAATTAATTATTTTTATAAGTCTTATTATAATGATCTCATAATATAAGTTTAATACTTATCATAAGTATTTTTCATTAATAATAAAAGTATTATTAATCATAAGTTTAATTAATTGTTTAATTAAATCATAATTAATTATTAAATGATATAATAAATAAATATATCATAATTCTTAAATTAAAATAATTACTTTTTATATCGTAAGTAATTTATTAATAATGAAAATCATTATTTATATCATAAGTCTTATTTAATAACCATAAGTTTTAATTAAAAGTTCATCGGGTCATAACTTGAGCCCCGGGAATCAGTTTTCGGCGAGTCTTATATATCTTAGCCTAACCAACCCACCCGACACATTAGTGTGCTCAAGAAAACCCTAAGAACAGCCACCAAGTCATGACTTATAGCCATATAACAACTTGGAACTTTAATCCGTTCAAAAACATATTTTAGTCATAACGGGTGATCCGTGGCTCAGATTTCGATGACCCGAACATGAAAGTTCATCCAATCATCAATCCTAACACACTAGTACACCCTAAAGACACCAAAATTGGTCACAAAGTCTGACCATACCTGAATCAATTCGTTTTTACATTTTGATTTCAATAAAACACCATTTTAATCATAACTTATGTTCCGGGAATCAAAATAACATGAATCCGGAGTCTAAAATTAATGTCTTGATGAGAGGAACACATATAGACACTTTAATTTAACTTTTATATCAGTTATGTTTACAGAAAAGATCAAACAACCCGCTGTCCCAAAACAATCAAACCGAAAACATATATAATCGAGCATTTCTACGCATACTATCAACAACACAATAACATATAATCATCATACTATCATTATAACATAAAAATACAGAAAAATAAATGTAAAATCAAAAATTTAGGGTTAGGGTTTATACCCTAATCGAGAATTGAGTGATATGAACGTGTAGAGGAGAACGAGAGGAACTCGTTTATGCAAACAATAGAATGATCCAAGCAAAAAATTGTTGATGAAATGATGATGATGGTGAGTGTAGTGACCCGAACTTTTCCATGTTTATATATATTAATTGAGATTGATATTTACATGATTAAATGTTTCCAACATGTTAAGCAATCAAAATTGTTAAGACTTGATTAATTGAAATATGTTTCATATAGACAATTGACCACCCAAGTTGACCGGTGATTCACGAACGTTAAAACTTGTAAAAACTATACGATGACATATATATGGTTATATATATAGTTAACATGTTTTTATTATAAGTATGTATCTCATTAGGTATTTTAACAATGAGTTATATACATAAAAATGAGACTATTAATTTAAGAAACTCGAAAACGATATATATAACGATTATCGTTATAACAACGTCTTACTAGGTACATATGAATCATATTAAGATATTAATACACTTGGTTAATTATGTTAAATGATAAGTAAATATATTATTAAGTGTATTAACAATGAAATACATATGTAAAAATAAGACTACTAACTTAATGATTTCGAAACGAGACATATATGTAACGATTATCGTTGTAACGACATTTAACTGTATATACATCATACTGAGATATATTATATATCATAATATCATGATAATATAACAATTTAATATCTCATTTGTTATAATAAACAATGGGTTAACAACATTCAACAAGATCGTTAACCTAAAGGTTTCAAAACAACATTTACATGTAACGACTAACGATGACTTAACGACTCAGTTAAAATGTATATACATGTAGTGTTTTAATATGTATTCATACACTTTTGAAAGACTTCAAGACACTTATCAAAATACTTCTACTTAACAAAAATGCTTACAATTACATCCTCGTTCAGTTTCATCAACAATTCTACTCGTATGCACCCGTATTCGTACTCGTACAATACACAGCTTTTAGATGTATGTACTATTGGTATATACACTCCAATGATCAGCTCTTAGCAGCCCATGTGAGTCACCTAACACATGTGGGAACCATCATTTGGCAACTAGCATGAAATATCTCATAAAATTACAAAAATATGAGTAATCATTCATGACTTATTTACATGAAAACAAAATTACATATCCTTTATATCTAATCCATACACCAACGACCAAAAACACCTACAAACACTTTCATTCATCAATTTTCTTCATCTAATTGATCTCTCTCAAGTTCTATCTTCAAGTTCTAAGTGTTCTTCATAAATTCCAAAAGTTCTAGTTTCATAAAATCAAGAATACTTTCAAGTTTGCTAGCTCACTTCCAATCTTGTAAGGTGATCATCCAACCTCAAGAAATCTTTGTTTCTTACAGTAGGTTATCATTCTAATACAAGGTAATAATCATATTCAAACTTTGGTTCAATTTCTATAACTATAACAATCTTATTTCAAGTGATGATCTTACTTGAACTTGTTTTCGTGTCATGATTCTGCTTCAAGAACTTCGAGCCATCCAAGGATCCATTGAAGCTAGATCCATTTTTCTCTTATCCAGTAGGTTTATCCAAGGAACTTAAGGTAGTAATGATGTTCATAACATCATTCGATTCATACATATAAAGCTATCTTATTCGAAGGTTTAAACTTGTAATCACTAGAACATAGTTTAGTTAATTCTAAACTTGTTCGCAAACAAAAGTTAATCCTTCTAACTTGACTTTTAAAATCAACTAAACACATGTTCTATATCTATATGATATGCTAACTTAATGATTTAAAACCCGGAAACACGAAAAACACCGTAAAACCGGATTTACGCCGTCGTAGTAACACCGCGGGCTGTTTTGGGTTAGTTAATTAAAAACTATGATAAACTTTGATTTTAAAGTTGTTATTCTGAGAAAATGATTTTTATTATGAACATGAAACTATATCCAAAAATTATGATTAAACTCAAAGTGGAAGTATGTTTTCTAAAATGGTCATCTAGACGTCGTTCTTTCGACTGAAATGACTACCTTTACAAAAACGACTTGTAACTTATTTTTCCGACTATAAACCTATAATTTTCTGTTTATATTCATAAAATAGAGTTCAATATGAAACCATAGCAATTTGATTCACTCAAAACGGATTTAAAATGAAGAAGTTATGGGTAAAACAAGATTGGATAATTTTTCTCATTTTAGCTACGTGAAAATTGGTAACAAATCTATTCCAACCATAACTTAATCAACTTGTATTGTATATTATGTAATCTTGAGATACCATAGACACGTATACAATGTTTCGACCTATCATGTCGACACATCTATATATATTTCGGAACAACCATAGACACTCTATATGTGAATGTTGGAGTTAGCTATACAGGGTTGAGGTTGATTCCAAAATATATATAGTTTGAGTTGTGATCAATACTGAGATACGTATACACTGGGTCGTGGATTGATTCAAGATAATATTTATCGATTTATTTCTGTACATCTAACTGTGGACAACTAGTTGTAGGTTACTAACGAGGACAGCTGACTTAATAAACTTAAAACATCAAAATATATTAAAAGTGTTGTAAATATATTTTGAACATACTTTGATATATATGTATATATTGTTATAGGTTCGTGAATCAACCAGTGGCCAAGTCTTACTTCCCGACGAAGTAAAAATCTGTGAAAGTGAGTTATAGTCCCACTTTTAAAATCTAATATTTTTGGGATGAGAATACATGCAGGTTTTATAAATGATTTACAAAATAGACACAAGTACGTGAAACTACATTCTATGGTTGAATTATCGAAATCGAATATGCCCCTTTTTATTAAGTCTGGTAATCTATGAATTAGGGAACAGACACCCTAATTGACGCGAATCCTAAAGATAGATCTATTGGGCCTAACAAACCCCATCCAAAGTACTGGATGCTTTAGTACTTCGAAATTTATATCATATCCGAAGGGTGTCCCGGAATGATGGGGATATTCTTATATATGCATCTTGTTAATGTCGGTTACCAGGTGTTCACCATATGAATGATTTTTATCTCTATGTATGGGATGTGTATTGAAATATGAAATCTTGTGGTCTATTATTATGATTTGATATATATAGGTTAAACCTATAACTCACCAACATTTTTGTTGACGTTTTAAGCATGTTTATTCTCAGGTGATTATTAAGAGCTTCCGTTGTCGCATACTTAAATAAGGACGAGATTTGGAGTCCATGCTTGTATGATATTGTGTAAAAACTGCATTCAAGAAACTTATTTTGTTGTAACATATTTGTATTGTAAACCATTATGTAATGGTCGTGTGTAAACAGGATATTTTAGATTATCATTATTTGATAATCTACGTAAAGCTTTTTAAAACCTTTATCTATGAAATAAAGGTTATGGTTTGTTTTAAAAATGAATGCAGTCTTTGAAAAACGTCTCATATAGAGGTCAAAACCTCGCAACGAAATCAATTAATATGGAACGTTTTTAGTCAATAAGAACGGGACATTTCAGTGAGAGGTAGGCGACGGCCAAAAGGAGAGGGAGAGGAAGAAATGAGAGAAAATGATTATTAAGTTACAAGTGTTGGAAAATAAAATGAAATGAGATGTCTTTAGCAAAAAGGAAAAACAAAGGGGTATACCCCCCTTGGTTCGGCCGATCCATGGTATGGGGTGGGCCCCACTTATCCCAATTTGTTAAATGTTAATTATCTTGTGGCCCGAACGCTTGATCAAAACCCGAAACGTGAAAACACGACTACGCGATTAATTATTCGGAGAGATATTAAATGCGCGACGAAAAATATATATAAACACTATATATAAACATATGACATTAAAATATCATATTTAAAATAATTAAGATTTAAAAATCCCAAAAGCTCGACCGTTGGTTTGAAAACCGAAAAGATTCGCCGGATAGAAATCCACGATTCGTATAAACGTACGATTTAAAATATGAATACATATATTCACATAACACATAATAATTAATATATTATTGCTAAAATAATAATATAGGTCATAGAAATGACGTGGCACGAATAACAATTAACGGATGTTAAATAATAAACGGTAAAGGATAATGGAAAAAGTAGGGTCGTGACATATAATCAATCATACAATCAAGTTGGTCAACCAACTCACTCACCATTATAGTGTCATTTTGACCCATAGTGCAATTTCGACCCATTTGCACCCTTAACCCTAATCATTAGGTCATCTTCGCCAAACCCTAACACTAGCCAATTTTAGTCTTAATTCACTTATTAACACAAGGTTATCGCATTTTCACACTCATTAAACAAATTAGGTCATCAAAGACTCATTTAACCCATTTTTATGTTAACACACCCATTTGGGTCACCAACATACCCAAATAACACCCATTTACTAAATCTCTAGGTGTGCTAGTAATCACTAACCTTTTAAGACTCATAACTACCAATTAACACTTTGAAACCCTAGGTTAGTTACTATTGAGTCCTCATGACTCAATCTTACCCAAGAACACCCAAAATCACCAAATATGGGTTTTATGTTCACCATTTACCCAAACCCTAACCCTTATATAAATTTATTTAAGGAAATCAAAGTTAGGACATACCACCACAATCAAAACGTAGCTAGTGGATATATGAACAACTTTAATACACGCGCTTTTGCCCGAAATCAACTTCTTCCTCCTTGATTTGAGCTTTCTCTCTCTCAAAATGTTTCTCGCTCTAAAATTGAATGGGAGAGATGATAAGGTTGGTGGATGTGAACTAAAGATTCCAACCAGCCTTTTAGTGGCTTTAGATCCGGCCTCAAGTGAAAAGACCAAAATGTCCCACGTTCAATTTAAATTAAAACAGAAATCTGTCAACAGCATCAGTGCGCGGCGCGCACACTTACCCTGCGCCGTGCGCACAAGGGCCTGGGTAGTTCCTGACCTCTGTTTAGTTACACACTGCTTCCCATACTTTATGTACCCTATTTACACTTCTGTACAATAATTATTCGGGTCTTACAACTCTCCCCCACTTGAATCGGATCGCGTCCACGCGATCCAAGCCGCATGACAAGCGGGAAGATATACCAAAACAAATTCTTCAGTGTGACACCGCTAAATTTTTTATTTTTTTTACATGGCGGAAGCATTTATTTATTAATTACATAATAAACATTAATTATTGTTAATACAACCAGTGTCACGTGTCATTACAAAATACTTGTTTATATTGAAAAGACGTATTTACAATACATTTACAAAGTATCACTGTTTAAACAAAACAAGACAACATCAGAGTTGATTCCTGTCAAACATAACATCACCATGCCCATCTTCTCCCAAAAAGCACAATCTACAAAAGCTATCAACCTGCAGGGAGGAGATGGAGGGGAGTTAGCACGAAGCTAAGTGAGTACAACTAACTACAGGCCATAGCATACATAAGTGTTATACTAATCATGTCACATAGTCTAACACACAAACATCACCCAAGTGCCGTCTACAGAGACTCTGAAGGCTCAACCAAACCATTAACCACCAGCTGATCGGACTGGGGCTTACCAGAAGTTCCTCCACCACCGTATGTATATACATAATCCACACGCGACGGACGCTTCATTCACATATATATACACCACGGTTGTCTAGGCTACCACAGAAGAACCCAACCCGCAGGTTGATCTCTCCTACCGAGGTTACCACACAATAGGGACGCACTGGGCTCCAGCAGACAAGCATCAACTAACATGCAGTCATCACAAAGTACTAACTAACCACAACAATAAGTATATCTAACAAGCATGACAATCATAATATAACATGCTTCTATATACTATATTCTCCAGTTAGTCCCACTCACCAAATACTAGCAACCAGCTCAGATAATCTACTACTGAGCGGCTTCCTTATCTTTTTCGCCTAAACATAAGGAAAATCAAGTTAGTTATTGTCTATTAACACCAAATAACACAATATATAAATTTTTTGTCAGAAAAAGTATCCGCCAAATAACACTATCAGCCGATCGTTAAAATTACAACCGTTGGTCGAAGGACTTCCACCATCGGTCGATAGTCTAGTCCATCGACCGATTGTCCCACACCATCGGTCGGTGGTCAGAGACCATCGGCCAATGGTAGTTCATCTGCAGCAGCAGCTACCAAAGTGACAGGTTTCTCACCAAACTCACAAATTCTCGATCTAGAGCTCATTTTTAACCTCAAAACTTACCAAATAGAAGACACTAGACATGTAGGAACATAAACCCACAAGATTTGGACTCAAACAACATCAAATCTAACTCTTTTGACCCAAAATACACACTTTGTAAAAGCTAACACAAAAACTCCATTTTCTCAAAGATTAAAGCATGAAAACTTGTGATTCTTACCTTGATAGAATCAGTAAAACACAAGGAACAAGATAATGTAAATGATTTGAGATCTAAAACAAGAATTAAAGATTAGGGTTAATTAGGTGAAAGAGATGAAGGTACGAGAGTGTGTGGAAGAGTCTGGAAAATGAGAAGAACACAGCTCACTAGTCATCTAAAGTGGGTTAAAATCCCACACTGTGCAACACACGGATATTTATCAGTTATCTGATATCTTTCGTACATCATTTGGCAACCCAAAGGAAGTCCAAATTAAATAAATAAACCTATTCTGTGACCCTTGTCACAAACTGGTCATAACCACATCATTATTTAATAATAAATATTAAATAAAAATAAAAGTATATAGTAACACAATACTAACTTAAGGGCAAATTAGTAATCTTACAACAAGGCCTGGTTGAGGATGTTACAAATCTACCCCCTTAAGAAGATTCCATCCTCGGAATCTGGTCAAGGTCAAACAACTAGGGATAGCGCGCCCTCATTAACTCCTCGGTTTCCCACGTCATGTTAGAACCTAAGCTGTGCCACCATTCAACTAAAACCATTGGAATCTGTTTCTTTCTTAACTTGGTGACTTTCTTGTCCACTATTCTAACCGGCTCTTCTACTAACTTCTTACTTATGTCCACTTTCAAATCCTTCAGCGGAAGAATCAAACTTTCGTCGTCTACCTTACACTTCCTTAAATAACATACATTGAACGTGTTGTGAATTCCTGCTAACTCTGAAGGAAGATCTAAAACTACCGTTTGATCATTCAAAATTTCTTTGATCGGAAACGGTCCAATAAACCTCGGTGCTAGTTTACCACGCTTACCAAATCTGATCACCCCTTTCCACGGCGAAGCTTTCAAATATACACGATCACCTATATTAAATATCACCGGACGTCTGCGCGGATCAGCATACATCTTTTGTCTATCTCTAGCTGCTTTTAATTTTTCACGTGCAATTTTGACCTTTACTGCGGTTATCTGAACAATTTCGGGACCTGCAAATTGTTTCTCACCCGCTTCTAACCAACACGTAGGAGTTCTGCATTTGCGACCATACAACATTTCGTACGGCGGCATTCTGATACTCGAATGATATGAATTGTTGTAAGCAAACTCTATCAATGGAAGATGTGAATCCCAAGAACCACCATATTCTAAGACACACGCTCTCAACATGTCTGAATCGTTCGTTCACTCTGACCGTCTGTTTATGGATGATAAGCTGTACTTAGATTCACACGTGTACCCAGATTCTGCTGTAAGCTATCCCAGAAGTTCGATACAAACCTAGTATCTCTGTTAGAAACTATTGACATCGGTACACCATGTCGACTAACGATCTCTTTTAAGTACAATTCTGCTAAATCACTCAACGAAGCGGTTTCACGAGTAGCTAAGAAGTGAGCACTCTTCGTTAGACGATCCACTATCACCCAGATCATGTCATGTCCTTTCTGGGTTCGGGGTAATTTGGTTACAAAATCCATCGTTATATGATCCCATTTGCACTAACGAATTTCTAATTGTCATAGAGACCCATACGGTTTTTGATGTTCTGCTTTAACTTGCACACAAGTATGACATTTTTCAACGAAACCTGCAACATATGTCTTCATTGTCGGCTACCAATACAATGTTTTCAAATCTTTATACATCTTAGTACTACCTGGATGCACTGTCAATCTCGATTTATGCGCTTCATTAAGGATTAATTCCCTCAATTCTCCAAGCTTAGGCACCCAAATTCGGTCTTTATAGGTCTTTAATCCTTTAGAATCATTGCATAGGTTAAATTTTCTTTTGGTTATTTACTCAATCTTTAGGTTTTCGTCATTCAAAGCTACTAACTGAACTGTTTTCAATCGATCAATCAATTCTGAAACTATCTCAATTCTCATAAATCTAACGTTTTCGACTATTTTCTTGCGACTCAGAGCATCTGTGACCACATTTGCTTTACCCGAATAGTACTTAATCTCACAATCGTAGTCTTTAATCAATTCTAAACATCGACGTTGATGCATATTTAATTCTTTCTGCGAAAAGATATATTGAAGCATCTGATGATCTGTATAGATTTCATAATGCGTACCATACAAATAGTGTCTCCAAAGCTTTAAGGCAAACACAACTGCAGTTAACTCTAAATCATGAGTAGGGTAATTTCGTTCATGATTATTTAACTGTCATGAAGCATACGCTATGACTTTATTTCTCTGCATCAAAACGCAACCCAAACCTGCTCGTGACGCATCGCAGTAGACCACAAAATCTTCTGTTCTCTCTGGTAAAGCTAAAACCGGCGCTTGACATAACAACTGTTTGAGAGTCTGAAAAGCCTTTTCTTGTTCATCAGTCCATCGAAAAGCTACATCTTTTCTGGTTAACTTATTTAATGGGCCTGCTATTTTGGAAAGGTCTTTGATAAACCGGCGATAATAACCTGCTAAACCCAGAAAACTCTTGATTTCTGTCGGCGTTTTCGGAGAATTCCAATTCATTACAGCTTCTATCTTAGACTGATCTACTTTGATACCCTGTTCACAAATCACATGACCCAGAAACTGTACTTCCCGCAACCAAAATTCACATTTGGAGAACTTAGCGTACAACTGTTCCCGTTTCAGAAGTTCTAATACTAACCTCAGATGTGTAGCATGATCCTTCTCGGTTTTCAAATATTTCAAGATATCATCTATGAAGACAATCACAAACTTGTCAAGATACTAACAACACACCCTGTTCATTAAATCCATAAACACTGTTGGCGCGTTGGTTAACCCGAATGGCATAACTAAAAATTCATAATGACCATATCTAGTTCTGAACGCTGTTTTCGGTATATCGTTCTCTGTAACACGTACCTGATGATACCCTGAACGTAAATCAATCTTTGAAAAGTAAGAAGCACCCTGTAACTGATCGAATAAATCATCTATTCTCGGTATCGGATACTTATTCTTTATTGTTCTCTTATTCAAATCACGGTAATGTATACACATACGAAGCGACCCATCTTTCTTTTTCACAAACAAAACAGGAGCACCCCACGGTGAAGAACTTGGTCGGATAAACCCCTTATCTAACAGTTCCTGAATTTGAGACATCATTTCTCGGATTTCTGACGGAGCTAATCTGTAAGGAGCTTTTTCAACTGGCGTAGCACCTGGAACCAAATCAATTTTATACTCTACTTCACGTACTGGAGGTAACCCTGGTAGATCATCTGGAAACACTTCTGGAAATTCTGATACAACAGGGATATCGGTCACCTGCTTCTTTTCTTTCTTTACATCAATCACATAAGCTAAGAATGAATCACACCCTTTCGATATCACCTTTTGAGCTTTCATTATGGAAACCATAGGGAAGTTAAATCCATTGCACTCTCCCCTAGCTATCACTCGGGATCCGTTAGCTAAACGGAAAGAAATCATCTTCTTATCACACTTAATATTAGCCCTATTAGTTCTTAACCAATTCATGCCTATGAGCACATCAAAGCTAGGTATAGGCATCAGCAAACAGGTTAAAGGGAAAGAATGGTCATCGATTTCGATGGTAATTCCAGACACAGATGATGTGCATGGAACCATTTTACCACCAGCTACTTCTATTCCCAAAGGCACATCTAACATTCTAACAGGCAACTTCAACTTATCACAGAAGCCTAAGGACATAAAAGAACGATGCTCCAGGATCAAAAAACACACGAGCTGGCAAGGAATTAACCAAGAACATACCGGTAATGACGTCATCGGTAGCGGTTGCAGCGTCTACCATCATCTGAAACACCCTTGCCTCTGCTGTTGGAGGATTCTTTCTCTTCTGCCCGGCAGTTGAAGCAGAAGATCCCCCAGAAGTTACTGACCTCGCCCCTGACCCTGTCCCAGAACCGGCTCTTGACGCAGATGAACAATTTGCAGATCTATGCCCCTCTTGATTTCAACTACAACAAACATTAGACTTAAAAGAACAAGTTGTTGATTCATGACCTAGCACTCTACATTTCAAACACCTTCTGGTCATTGGAGAACATGGACAGGTATGGGTTGACTTACAAACATTACACCACCCGGACTGACTTGAACCCGATCCACTTATACCAGACTTACTTTTCATTTTAAACCCACCTGACTTCTTACCACGAAATCCATATTGCTTACTTGATTGTTGAACAGACTGACCACCCGATTGGCTTTCTAATTTTCCCCCAAAAGATCCACTTTTTGAACTTTCTCTTTTCGCTGCCATTACATCACCTTCAGTAACCTTGGCCATCTCATGAGCCTGCGCCAAAGTTGTTGCAAATCTCGCAACGGTTCTGTACTCCGGCTTAATCACCCGCATGAAATGTTGAATTTTATCCTTTTCAGTCGGTACCCATTGTTGAACAAACCTTAACTTTGATGTGAAATCTCTGAAAACTTCATCAATCATCATACTTTCTATCATCTTCATACTCAGAAACTCAGTTTTCAATCTCTCTATTTCATACTCAGAACAATACTGCTCACGAACCTTAGCAGCAAATTGTTCCCAGGTAATCTGGCTGATATGTTCTTTGGGTAAATATACAGTAATAGAATCCTACCATTCCATTGCTTCACCCTTGAGAAGTCTACTTGCAAACAGTACCATAGATTCAGGCTCACAAAAACATGCTTCCAACGCTCGCTCTACTTCTCTTAACCAATTGAGTGTCACTGTAGGGTTTGTGTGACCATGATATTCTGAAGGTTTGCAATCAAGAAACTGTTTATAGGTACACTTCTTTTTCATCTCGGGAACTTGAAATGGGTATATCATTTGATTTGGAAATGACTGGTTAAACGAAAATGGCATTTGGAGATTTTGATAGGTATTTTGTGGAAACTGGGATTAAGAACTGCCACCGGCTTGAGTATAAAGGTTTGAAGGAAACGTTGTGTTTAACGCGGTGGTATTAGGGTTCCATTGCGCCCGTTCTTGCTCTAGTTCCTTAATTTTCTCCTGAGCTTCTAGTAATCGGCTTTGAAGGGTTATTACTTCTTGAGAGGTTTCCTCTTCCGATGACACATGTCCATCTTCATCGGGAGCTCTAAAAGTACCAGTTCCAGGGACAGTGGGGCCAGTAGCGTTTGCTTCGTTATCTGCCATTACTGCACTACCACAACACTCACACCAAAGCTTAGTATAAACTCTGTTAGTACTAACAACTAACACATAACCTGTCCTAATACTCACTCAACCCATCCCCAGCATGTTATGTTTGACATGATTCTAGTAAGTTTGGGAACATGATATTTAGATCACAATGCACATGCTGCCAAACCTAAGCTCTGATACCAACTTGTGACACCACTAATTTTTTATTTTTTTACGTGGCGGAAGCATTTATTTATTAATTACATAATAAACATTAACTATTGTTAATACAACCAGTGTCACGTGTCATTACAAAATACTTGTTTATATGGAGAAGACGTATTTACAATACATTTACAAAGTATCACTGTTTAAACAAAACAAGACAACATCAGAGTTGACTCCTGTCAAACATAACATCACCATGCCCGTCTTCTGTGACGACCCGGAGATTTTCGATCAAATTTAAACTTAATCTTTATATGTTTTCGACACGATAGGCAAAGTCTGTTAAACTGAATTTCAAAAATTTTGAAATGTGTTCTTGTATACATTTGATCTTTGACTAATTCCGACGATTCACGAACAATTGTTGTAAATAAATATGTATATATACATAAATAGTATATATAATAATTTGAAATTTATAAAATATAATTTAAACATTTAAAACTAAAATACGTAAGATAAGATATAAAATAACTTTATTATTACTTTCATTATTAATACTAACACTAATAACAATTTCAATATTAGTTTTATGTATATATAATTATCAGATATTATAATAGTTATTATTAGGTACTATATCATAATCATTGTTAGTTTAGTTATTATTAGGAATTATAAGTATTACAATTACTATTATCATTGTTAATATCACTGTTAGATTATAATAAGTAGTGAAATTCTGATTAAGATTATTATTATTTATAATCGCTATTATTATTAAAATTATTATTATTAGTATTATTATAGATAATGCAAATCATTATTATTATCACTAAGAATATCATTTTTGACACTTTTATAACAATTATTATCATTATCATTAGTAATAATTTTATTACTATTATGTTATTATAAAATATTATTACTATTATGTATAATATTAAGAACATTATTATTATAGTTATATTTAATAATAATAATAATAATTATAATCTATAAAAATAGATATATAAATATAAGAAATATACACATAAAAAAATATATATATACAAATAGATATATATAGAGATATATAGAGATATATGTATATATACACACACATATATGCTGTTATATATATATATTTATATTAGGAAATTAGTATTATTATTTATTAGTATATAATTATTAATTATTATTATTAATTATATATATATATATGTGTGATATATGTAAAGGTAATTCTGTTTTGTCTTCTACTTGATTTGTTTGACGTTTGCAGCAATCAGTGATACAAATTTGTTACATGTTAACATCAAAACTATTTGTAATCTTTGTTTCCAGCTGTCAATTGATACAAATCTGTGTTAATTAATCCCATTATCAAAAGAATCCATTTATACTCAATATATATTTTATTTCTTCTGTATCTGATGAAAGCATCATGTCGATCCATTATTCTCTCTAAACAACCAAAAATCGATTCAGGATTCACACATCAATTATTCAATTACACTCTTTAATTTTTCTGCTGTGAGAATGAATTTTTTTTAAAGGGATATATACATACAGCTCGCTACTACTCTGTGCTTCAACTTTTTAGTCATATCACGATTTTTAAATCAATTACAAAATGTGTAAATGCAGTCATGTTCAAAATCTTCTTCTCAAACTATCTGCAAAAGCTCATTGTGCAATTCATCCTATCGAACTTAAATTTTCGAGTCAAAGTTTTTAGATAAAAAAAGTCAACCTTTGTTCATTGATCAAATTAGAACTTGTAGTTATGTGTCAGCTGAAATTAAGGATCCCAATAGTTTATATGAGCGATTTACAAAATATTTCATGTTATAATCATGAACCATTACCTTTGCAATTTCGAAAATATTTTTTTTTCCTTCATTGCAAACAGCGATGGGTTTTTCAGCAGGTTATGTATTTCATTTTTTTTGTTTTATTAATCCAGTAATTTATATTGTAATTGTTTTCTAATTCAATATAACATCCTAAATCAATTTGTTATGTGCCTGTGATGCTTGTTAAACTGGTTGATCCGATTTGGAACATGAAGAAGATGATGAAACACAAAAACGTGTTATATAAATTGTTATGGGGTTTTAAAACAGAAAGAGTAAATTAGATGGGTGGTCGTGGGTGTTGTTGTTATACGGGAGGTCTCGGGTTCGAACCCGGGCGTGGTCTTCTTTTTGGGAAAACATTTAAAGGTAGCTTTTATTTGTTATTTTTATTATTATTACCATTTTTATTAATACTATTGTTATTATTATTATTATTATTATTATTATTATTATTATTATTATTATTATTGCTGATGATAGTATTATTATTAACTATGATTATTGTTAATACGAGTATTAAAATTATTATTATTACTAATATTATTATTATTACCATCAGTATTGTTTAGTATTATAATTATATTACTAAAATAAGTGTTAATTATCAATTATTATTATTATCATGATTATGATTACAATTGTGATTATTATTAGTATTGTTATTATTAACATTATTATCATAACTTTCACTACCAGAAAATTATTATGCTAAGTTATTATTATGACCAGTACTATTATTATTATTAGTATTATTATTAGTATTATCATTAAGATTAAAATGTAATACTATTATGATCAAATTGTTATTTAAGTATTATTATCATTAGTATTAAGATTATTGTCATTATCAATATCCTTACTAACAAAGTGACTAAAGTGTAGTGACCCGAACTTTTCCATGTTTATATATATTAATTGAGATTGATATTTACATGATTAAATGTTTCCAACATGTTAAGCAATCAAACTTGTTAAGACTTGATTAATTGAAATATGTTTCATATAGACAATTGACCACCCAAGTTGACCGGTGATTCACGAACGTTAAAACTTGTAAAAACTATATGATGACATATATATGGATATATATATAGTTAACATGATACTATGATAAGTAAACATATCATTAAGTATATTAACAATGAACTACATATGTAAAAACAAGACTACTAACTTAATGATTTTTAAACGAGACATATATGTAACGATTATCGTTGTAAAGACATTTAATGTATATATATCATATTAAGAGATATTCATACATGATAATATCATGATAATATAATAATTTAAAATCTCATTTGATATTATAAACATTGGGTTAACAACATTTAACAAGATCGTTAACTTAAAGGTTTCAAAACAACACTTACATGTAACGACTAACGATGACTTAACGACTCAGTTAAAATGTATATACATGTAGTGTTTTAATATGTATTTATACACTTTTGAAAGACTTCAATACACTTATCAAAATACTTCTACTTAACAAAAATGCTTACAATTACATCCTCGTTCAGTTTCATCAACAATTCTACTCGTATGCACCCGTATTCGTACTCGTACAATACACAGCTTTTAGATGTATGTACTATTGGTATATACACTCCAATGATCAGCTCTTAGCAGCCCATGTGAGTCACCTAACACATGTGGGAACCATCATTTGGCAACTAGCATGAAATATCTCATAAAATTACAAAAATATGAGTAATCATTCATGACTTATTTACATGAAAACAAAATTACATATCCTTTATATCTAATCCATACACCAACGACCAAAAACACCTACAAACACTTTCATTCTTCAATTTTCTTCATCTAATTGATCTCTCTCAAGTTCTATCTTCAAGTTCTAAGTGTTCTTCATAAATTCCAAAAGTTCTAGTTTCATAAAATCAAGAATACTTTCAAGTTTGCTAGCTCACTTCCAATCTTGTAAGGTGATCATCCAACCTCAAGAAATCTTTGTTTCTTACAGTAGGTTATCATTCTAATACAAGGTAATAATCATATTCAAACTTTGGTTCAATTTCTATAACTATAACAATCTTATTTCAAGTGATGATCTTACTTGAACTTGTTTTCGTGTCATGATTTTGCTTCAAGAACTTTGAGCCATCCAAGGATCCATTGAAGCTAGATCCATTTTTCTCTTTTCCAGTAGGTTCATCCAAGGAACTTAAGGTAGTAATGATGTTCATAACATCATTCGATTCATACATATAAAGCTATCTTATTCGAAGGTTTAAACTTGTAATCACTAGAACATAGTTTAGTTAATTCTAAACTTGTTCGCAAACAAAAGTTAATCCTTCTAACTTGACTTTTAAAATCAACTAAACACATGTTCTATATCTATATGATATGCTAACTTAATGATTTAAAACCTGGAAACACGAAAAACACCGTAAAACCGGATTTACGCCGTCGAAGTAACACCGCGGGCTGTTTTGGGTTAGTTAATTAAAAACTATGATAAACTTTGATTTAAAAGTTGTTATTCTGAGAAAATGATTTTTATTATGAACATGAAACTATATCCAAAAATTATGGTTAAACTCAAAGTGGAAGTATGTTTTCTAAAATGGTCATCTAGACGTCGTTCTTTCGACTGAAATGACTACCTTTACAAAAACGACTTGTAACTTATTTTTCCGACTAGAAACCTATATTTTTTTTGTTTAGATTCATAAAATAGAGTTCAATATGAAACCATAGCAATTTGATTCACTCAAAACGGATTTAAAATGAAGAAGTTATGGGTAAAACAAGATTGGATAATTTTTCTCATTTTAGCTACGTGAAAATTGGTAACAAATCTATTCCAACCATAACTTAATCAACTTGTATTATATATTATGTAATCTTGAGATACCATAGACACGTATACAATGTTTCGACCTATCATGTCGACACATCTATATATATTTCGGAACAACCATAGACACTCTATATGTGAATGTTGGAGTTAGCTATACAGGGTTGAGGTTGATTCCAAAATATATATAGTTTGAGTTGTGATCAATACTGAGATACGTATACACTGGGTCGTGGATTGATTCAAGATAATATTTATCGATTTATTTCTGTACATCTAACTGTGGACAACTAGTTGTAGGTTACTAACGAGGACAGCTGACTTAATAAACTTAAAACATCAAAATATATTAAAAGTGTTGTAAATATATTTTGAACATACTTTGATATATATGTATATATTGTTATAGGTTCGTGAATCAACCAGTGGCCAAGTCTTACTTCCCGACGAAGTAAAAATCTGTGAAAGTGAGTTATAGTCCCACTTTTAAAATCTAATATTTTTGGGATGAGAATACATGCAGGTTTTATAAATGATTTACAAAATAGACACAAGTACGTGAAACTACATTCTATGGTTGAATTATCGAAATCGAATATGCCCCTTTTTATTAAGTCTGGTAATCTAAGAATTAGGGAACAGACACCCTAATTGACGCGAATCCTAAAGATAGATCTATTGGGCCTAACAAACCCCATCCAAAGTACCGGATGCTTTAGTACTTCGAAATTTATATCATATCCGAAGGGTGTCCCGGAATGATGGGGATATTCTTATATATGCATCTTGTTATTGTCGGTTACCAGGTGTTCACCATATGAATGATTTTTATCTCTATGTATGGGATGTGTATTGAAATATGAAATCTTGTGGTCTATTGTTACGATTTGATATATATAGGTTAAACCTATAACTCACCAACATTTTTGTTGACGTTTAAAGCATGTTTATTCTCAGGTGAATATTAAGAGCTTCCGCTGTTGCATACTAAAATAAGGACAAGATTTGGAGTCCATGTTTGTATGATACTGTGTAAAAACTGCATTCAAGAAACTGATTTCGATGTAACATATTTGTATTGTAAACCATTATGTAATGGTCGTGTGTAAACAGGATATTTTAGATTATCATTATTTGATAATCTACGTAAAGCTTTTTAAACCTTTATTTATGAAATAAAGGTTATGGTTTGTTTTAAAAATGAATGCAGTCTTTGAAAAACGTCTCATATAGAGGTCAAAACCTCGCAACGAAATCAATTAATATGGAACGTTTTTAATCAATAAGAACGGGACATTTCAGTTGGTATCAGAGCGTTGGTCTTAGAGAACCAGAATTTTTCATTAGTGTGTCTTATCGAGTTTGTTAGGATGCATTAGTGAGTCTGGACTTCGACCGTGTTTACTTGAAAAATGATTGCTTAACAAATTTTGTTGGAAACTATATATTTTTAACATGTGAATATTATGTGATATATTAATCTCTTAACGCGTTTGATATTATGTGATAGATGTCTACCTCTAGAACAAGTCCCATTGACTCACCTAATAATAATGAAGAGTCAAATGTAAATTGGAATGATTCGTGGACTGATTCACAAGTTCCCGAAGAGGAACCGGAAGAAGAGTCAGAACCGGAAGAACAATCGGAACCGGAAGAAGAATCGGAACCGGAAGAAGAATCGGAACCGGATGAAGAAATAGAACCGGTGGGGGAAATAATAAAACGAATAAGTAAAAGAAAATCCTCAACCAACCGACCAAGGTTAATTATGGTCAATGGTGTTTCCGCCAAGGAAGCAAAATATTGGGAGGATTACCAATTCTCCGATGAATCGGATTCCGACGAGAATTCCGATGATGTTATAGAAATTACCCCAACTGAATTTAAAAAGGCAAAAGAAAATAATAAGGGAAAGGGCATAAAAATAGAGAAATCTAATTCCAACCCCGATGAACTTTATATGTATCGTCAACCCCCGAAGTCCTTAAGTTGTAACAATGACCCGGGAACCTCTAAACCACCAGGTTTTTCTAAACCAATGTGGACAACGACGGCTCGTATTAGGGGAACATCATATATCCCTAGAAACTTGGCAAAACGAACCAAAACCGAAGAAGAAGAAACGAGCGAGTCGGAATAAGATAGTTGTATTCGTGTGGTGTAATATATGTAATATAGTGTTCTTATGCTTTATGATATATGTAAAAATTGCTTGTATTAATAAGTAATTTTTTATGAATCTAACTCTTGTCTATTTTACAGTTTAAAAACACAAAATGGATAGACAACCCAATATTTTAAGAGACCTACCCGGAGACATGGTTGATGAAATCTTGTCTAGAGTCGGCCAGAATTCTTCGGCACAACTATTTAAGGCGAGATCAGTTTGTAAGACATTCGAAGAACGTTCCAAGAATGTCTTGGTTTATAAGAGACTTTCGTTTGAAAGATGGGGGATATCACATTGGGAAACCCATATGTCACACCCCCAGTTAGGGCCTGGGTGAAATGTGACTTAATATCAAATCAACCAACATATTATAATATACGAGAACAATACTAAATGATAAAACAAACTTTATTGAGCACGCAGCGGAAAATGAAACGTAGTTACAATGATAGGAATAACAATAATGGAAATGTTCACATGCAGAAGTAATAAATGCGATATCTCTTGATCCTATGTCCAAGTAGCATCACATAAGCAGTAAGTATAAGAGCTTGAATCAAACAGCACCTGAGACAAAACATGCTAAAGTGTCAACCAAAAGGTTGAGTGAAGTTCATAGGTTTAACAAATAAGTTTGACCGTTTGTTTTAGACCACAAGATTTAATTTGTAAGGTTGATCTCCCGCAGGATCAAAAAGTTATGCCAGTGCGTGATATTTAGACTAAACGTTCAAGTTTGCCCCATGACAAGTTAGTTCTACTTGTCGGTTTAATTTCATTATCAAGCAATACAACGATAACATCAAATGTATCGGGGACGTTACTCCCGATAGGCCTACCCCCAATAACTAAGCATGCCGCAGCACCTAAAAATATCACTGTAGGGACTTAGTCGGACATAGCCGGGTATAGCATAGTTTTAGTTGGTACTTGTGTCTAAATTGTAAATAGTAAAAGCAGCATGTGTCTCACCCCAGTAAGTATAAAAAGTGCTATAGCAATAAGAGTGGGGCTATGAAAGTCACCTTAGTAAGTAGAGAGAGAGTTATTCCTCAGAATAAAGAGTTGAACGAGTGAGCAGGAAAGTCAACCTATTGACATTTAAGAGTAGTTAAGTGTTTTGCCCATGTTTAAGTTTAAGTATGTGTTTAAGTATAGTTTGTTTTACTAAGTTTCTATTCCTAGTAAGTTACTATTTTTATAATGTTTCCATTTTTAGAAAGTTTCTTATTTTACTAAGTTTCTATGACTATAGAGTTTCTACTTTTATGAGTGTTTTTCATTTTAGGATACTTGCCGTATTAGATAAGCTTCCAATCACCCCTTTCCCTTCGAATGGCTAATTTAGATCTAGGGGCTTGAGCCATAGGACCCTTTAAATCGGAAATCCAAACCCTCTGCCTAGAATCTCGTAGAAACCATTCGTCAAGAAAGTTCGAAGATCTATACATCTCTAATACATATCCCAAAATATTTTTGTGCTACAATATAAGTAGTAGGTTATAGGTGCTAGTAATAGTAATAGTGTATACATGTTAAGTACTAGTATAAGTAGTATTAGGGTTTAAGGTTTTAATATGTATATGTATATATAATTCGTATATATACATAAAAATATTTTTTTTTACATGTATATATGTATATATAAATCTAGGAGTGTTTATGTATATACTTATGAATAACAAGTTTATAATATGAATATGAATTAACAAAGATTAAAGTTTATGTAAATAGTTTAGGGTTTATGTTATACCTTTGAAGATTCAAGATAATTAACAAAGAAAAAATGAACACGATGAAGATGGAAGATCAAAGCCTTAAAAATCTTGAAGAACTCCTTGAAGATTCTTGAAGAACACGAAGAACAAGCTTGAAGATCCGAATACCACAAGAGAGGGAGAGGGAGAGATTGTTTTTGAGAGAGGATTTTGGTGTGATTTGTGAATGAGAAACTAGGAGTTTATATAGTGCAAGTATTAGAGTGTTAGTCAACATAAGGATGTTCTAATTAATGATTTTATTTTATTTTATAATTTTTAGTCAACAATAGGTGGTACTAGTTTATATATATATTATTTTAATTTTTAGTCAACATAAGGATGTAATTGTTTAAGATTCTTTAGTCTCATTATTATTACTATTATTACTATTATTATTTTTTACATTTACTACATGATAAGTATTATTTTCTTTTTACTAATTCATGACTTGTATATATTTAGTTCTCAATTGTTTTATTATTTATATAAATGTCAATTTTTATTTATTACTTATAGGTTATCAGTTATAATATTACATAAATGCATAAATTTTAATTAGCAGTGAGTGTCGACTAACAGTTTATTATTTTCATCTTTTATTAACTTGTCAATTATTGCACAAAGTTAATTAATATGTTTTCTAACTCTTAATACTTAACAATTGTTGATTAAAGTTTAATCATTAAGTTTTGATTATATTGTTTGGGCATTTAATATTGGAAAAATATAGAATGGAAAAATGAGGGTCGTTATAGTACCTCCCCGTTATTGAAAACTTCGTCCCGAAGTTTTTAGGTAGTTTTCTCGTTTGCATCAGCAGTTGAGAAGAGATGGGGATATTTCCGTTTCATATGGTCTTTGCGTTCCCAGGTATATTCGGGGCCTCTACGCGAATTCCACCGGACTTTAACGATAGGTATATTGCTTTTACGCGTTTGTTTGACCTCTCCTTCCATGATTTCTATAGGTTCTTCAACGAAGTGCATTTGCTCATCAATGCGGACATCATCCAGAGGAATAACGAGTGTGTCATCGGCAAGACACCGTTTAAGATTTGAGACATGAAACACATCATGTACTTGACTAAGTTCGGTTGGCAGTTCTAATCGGTATGCCACGGGACCGACTCTTTCAGTGATTGTGAATGGTCCAACATATCGTGGACTGAGTTTACTTCGCTTACCGAAGCGGACAACACCTTTCCAAGGGGATACTTTCAACATGACTTTATCTCCAACTTGGTATTCGATGTCTTTTCGTTTCTTATTGGCATAGCTTTTCTGTCGGCTACGGGCAGTTTCTAAACGTTGCTTGATTTGAACGATCTTTTCGGTAGTTTCGTGAATAATTTCAGGACCAGTTAAATGTCTGTCCTCAAGTTCATCCCAACACAAAGGGGATCTACACTTCCGTCCATATAAAGCTTCAAAAGGTGCAGCCTTAATGCTGGAGTGATAACTGTTATTATAAGAAAATTCAACCAAAGGTAGATGTCTATCCCATCCTTTGCCGAAATCGATTGCACAAGCACGTAGCATATCCTCCATAGTTTGAATGGTTCGTTCACTTTGACCATCGGTTTGCGGATGATAAGCTGTACTCATGTCGAGTTGAGTTCCAAGAGCAGATTGTAAAGTTTTCCAAAATCTAGAAACAAATCGACTATCGCGATCAGAAATGATCGAGATAGGAACACCATGACGTGAGACGATTTCTTTAATATAAAGCTGTGCTAATCTCTCCATCTTGTCGGTTTCCTTGATTGGTATGAAATGTGCAGATTTAGTAAGACGATCAACTACGACCCAAATAGTATCATTACCGTTCGAAGTCTTAGGTAACTTAGTAACGAAGTCCATAGTGATACCTTCCCACTTCCACTGCGGAATGTCGGGTTGTGTCAACAGACCAGAAGGCTTTTGATGTTCGGCCTTGACTTTCAAACAAGTGAGACACTTACTAACATAAGTAGCAATATCGGCTTTCATGTTAGGCCACCAGTAGAATTCCTTCACATCGTGATACATCTTACTGGAACCGGGATGGATAGAATATCTAGTCTTATGTGCTTCATCCAAGACTAGTTCGCGAAGATTACCAAA
This sequence comes from Rutidosis leptorrhynchoides, assembly GCF_046630445.1. Classification (NCBI taxonomy): domain Eukaryota; kingdom Viridiplantae; phylum Streptophyta; class Magnoliopsida; order Asterales; family Asteraceae; genus Rutidosis; species Rutidosis leptorrhynchoides. Next base: position 199,785,315 of record NC_092338.1, read on the forward strand.
ACGAGGAACCCATATTCTATTGCCAAAGTACCGTGTACCATTAGCTTTCACTTGAAGTTGGTTCTCAAAACCAATAGGTCCTTCACCTTCGATAAGTGTCGGTCTAATAGCTTCCAATTGAGCTTCACAGATTCGTGAAATAAGATTCGATTTGATTTTTAGGTTTAAAGCACGAACACGTTTAATATCGTCTTTTCGACTAAGGGCATCGGCAACTACATTCGCCTTGCCAGGATGATATTTCAGCTCACAATAATAATCGTTCAATGTCTCGAGCCATCGACTTTGCCTCATATTCAGCTGTTTTTGATCAAAGATGTGTCGAAGACTTTTATGGTCAGTGTACACCGTAAAGTGATTACCATAGAGATAATGTCTCCATATCTTTAATGCAAATACCACGGCACCTAACTCTAGGTCATGTGTGGTATAGTTTACTTCATGTTTCTTCAACTGTCTAGATGCATAGGCGATAACCTTCTCTCGTTGCATTAAAACACAACCAAAGCCATGCTTTGAGGCATCGCAGTAAACAACAAAGTCGTCGGTACCTTCAGGTAAAGAAAGAATCGGGGCTGTGGTCAACTTCTCCTTCAGAATCTTGAAAGCAGATTCCTGTTCTTCGGACCACTCAAATTTCTTCCCTTTTTGAGTCAGCTTTGTAAGAGGTTTGGCAATGAGAGAAAAATCTTTTATAAACCTTCGATAGTAACCGGCAAGTCCCAAAAATTGACGAATATGCTTTGCAGTCTTTGGTATCTCCCAGTTCTGAATAGCAGTAATCTTAGCTGGATCGACATGTATTCCGTTTCTATCAACAACATGTCCGAGAAATTGTACGGTTTTGAGCCAAAACTCGCACTTAGAAAATTTAGCATAAAGTTGTTCCTTTCGTAAGAGTTCAAGAATCATGCGCAAATGTTGCTCATGCTCTTTCTCATTCTTCGAATAGATCAAGATGTCGTCAATGAATACGATGACAAATTTGTCAAGATACGGTTTACAAACACGATTCATGAGGTCCATGAACACGGCAGGAGCATTAGTTAAACCAAAAGGCATGACACAGAATTCATAGTGCCCATAACGAGTGCGAAAAGCAGTCTTAGGAATATCGGATTCCTTGACCTTGAGTTGGTGATAACCGGATCTTAAATCAATCTTTGAATAAACACTTGACCCTTGAAGTTGGTCAAATAGATCATCAATACGTGGCAACGGATAACGGTTCTTGATAGTAAGCTTGTTAAGTTCGCGGTAATCAATGCACATCCTTAATGTACCATCCTTCTTTTTAACAAACAGAATAGGAGCTCCCCAAGGGGACGAGCTTGGACGAATGAAACCTTTATCCAATAGTTCTTGGAGTTGGTTGGATAATTCCTTCATTTCGGAAGGTGCTAAACGGTATGGTGCTTTAGCAACAGGAGCAGCACCAGGAGTTAAATCAATTTGGAATTCAACTTGTCGAGGAGGTGGAATACCCGGAAGATCTTCGGGAAACACATCGGGAAAGTCTTTAACTACTGGTACATCTTCAATTCGCTTCTCTTTCGATTCAATCAGATTAACGTGGGCTAGAATAGCTGGATAACCTTTCATAAGGTATTTGCGGGTTTTAATACAGGAGATAATATTGAGATTGGAACCACTCTTTTCACCTTGGATAATAAGAGTCTCTCCATTTCCTAATGGAACATGAACGGTTTTATCGTAACACATGATCGCAGCTCTTAATGGACGTAACCAATCCATTCCAACTACGACATCGAAACTTCCTAGCTCGACCGGCAAAAGGTCTATCTTAAATTCTTTGCTGGCTAAGATTAGGTTGCAGTTTTTATAAATTTTATCAACTTTCATGATCTTTCCATTGGCTACTTCTACTAATCGTTTAGTTTCTAAGGGTTGAGGCTTTTCAGTAAATAGGGTACAAAATTCATTAGATACGTAACTTCGGTCGGCACCAGTATCGAATAAAATAGTTGCGTAGCAATTATTGACGAGATACGTACCCGTGATGACCTCATCTTCATCTCGGGCTTCAGCAGCAGTAATAACAAATGCACGACCCTTTGCAGCAGTAGTATTGGCTCCAGTAGCAGGATTATCTCTCTTCTTAGGGCAATTTGGACTAATGTGTCCCTTTTCCCCACAAGTATAACAAGTAGGAGGAGCTTTGGCAGGAACAATAGATTTATTCTTTGGAGGAGTCCTACAATTCTTAGCTACGTGTCCCACTTTCTTACACAACGAACAAGTGGCAGTGCACTGCCCCGGGTGATGCCTTTCACAACGAACACAAAAAGGATAAGTGCCCTTATAATTCGTCCTTGTACTATCCATAAGCTTTTTACTAACATTCTGAGTTGAACCTTGAGACGGCTCAAACTTCCTCTTACCATCATTACCCTTGGTTTCAACTTGCTTATTGGCCGACGCCCTTCTTCTCTTGGCCAACATGAGATTTTGTGCCATGAGAATCACAGCATCCAAAGTAACCTTCTCAGCAGCAATAACATTCCCTTGAACATCCTCGGGAAGACCTTCAATATACCGCTCAATTCTTCTAGCTTCAGTAGGAAACATTTCAGGACATAGAGTAGAAAGCTCCAGATAACGATTGGTATAATTCTCAATGTCAGTACCCTTGACCCTGAGTTCCCAGAACTCAGCTTCAAGCTTCTGAACTTGACTCCTTGGGCAGAATTTGTTGACCATCATACTTTTGAGTTCGTCCCATGGAATTGCATTAGCATTATCAATTCCTACGGACTTGGCATAAGCAGTCCACCAAGTTAAAGCATTACCACCCAACGAGCTAGTGGCATACTTTACTCGATCATCATCACCACAGTTGCAAATACGGAAAATAGATTCCATCTTTTCGAACCAACGAACTAGTTCGACAGCTTCTTCGTTTCCCTTAAAAGCGGGAGGGTGACAGTTTGTAAAGTCCTTGTAGGAACAAGGTTTTGGTTGAGTATTAGCATGATTAGCTTGGGCGTTGCCTTGGGCAGCAGCGAGTAACTGTTGGAATTGCTCAGTAGTTAACACAACGTTGTTAACGGTAGGTGCAGCTGAACGAACCATGATGTCACTACATAAAAGTGAACATATGTTTGATAAGTTTAACAAGTTATAAGTTTGAGTAATCACAAGTATGAATAAACTAAAGTATTGATATCGCATGATATTAATAAAACACTTTATATTATTAGAACGAGGCATTAAATAAGCCTTTATTACACGATTCGGAAATAGAAATTGTTTAAGGCACAGCCTTTACATAGATGGAAAATAGGAAAAATAACTAGGAAATATTAAGATTGAAGTAGTCTTCATATTTCGTCTCCAACCTTCTTCATAAACTCCTCAACTTTCTCATTTTTTGACTTTTGTTTCTCATAGAGATACTCGAAGTTGTCATAAAGGTTGGTAACACGACTGTTTACGGCATTAGTGTTGTACTCTCTTATGGCAAGTTGTTCGTCGACTCGACCTTTCTCCATTTTCATTCGGACATCAACATCCTCCTTGAGGTAAGCAAGTGATTGCTTTCCCCAGCGAGTGTTGCGTTCTTCCTCGCACTTTAGCATCAGCAACTCCTTTCTTAGCTCGACGTTTTCTTTCATAAGTTTCTTCATTCGACGATCCACTCTTTCCATGTGGCGAAGTAGACCTCCAATGTTTCTCTCGGTATCGTTTCGTAATCTCATGATTTCATACTTAGGACCATCATAAAAAGGAGATCGGGCTCTCTTCCTTGATGGACCAACTTCTTCATGCCGTTTTCCCTTATCTTGGGTTCTCGGAGTTGGGTAGTATTGAGGAGACCCATGTGAATCTAAAATAGTATTCGGGCTATAATTCAGCGGTGGTGAAGCAGGACTATAAAGAGGACTTCGAACTGGTCTCGAAGTTGAAGAGTGTCCAACACCTACTTCGGTGGTAGGGTTGTGAGTTGCTTTGTTGGGCTTGTTAACGCTTGAGCTTGACATCCTATCATTAGGAAAGAGACCTTGATTAGAATCTTTGAGTCAAGTTTATTAAAGCATAATTGTTAAGATTATACGACAATCCTAAGTGCTTTAAGTCCAAGGCAGGAAAGGTTATAGTTTCCTAGATTGCTAAGGCACCCTAGCTAACAAGTAAGGCACACATAAAAATGCAATCCTGGTTCTCTATAACAGCCTGGTTTGCTCTGATACCAATCTGTCACACCCCCAGTTAGGGCCTGGGTGAAATGTGACTTAATATCAAATCAACCAACATATTATAATATACGAGAACAATACTAAATGATAAAACAAACTTTATTGAGCACGCAGCGGAAAATGAAACGTAGTTACAATGATAGGAATAACAATAATGGAAATGTTCACATGCAGAAGTAATAAATGCGATATCTCTTGATCCTATGTCCAAGTAGCATCACATAAGCAGTAAGTATAAGAGCTTGAATCAAACAGCACCTGAGACAAAACATGCTAAAGTGTCAACCAAAAGGTTGAGTGAAGTTCATAGGTTTAACAAATAAGTTTGACCGTTTGTTTTAGACCACAAGATTTAATTTGTAAGGTTGATCTCCCGCAGGATCAAAAAGTTATGCCAGTGCGTGATATTTAGACTAAACGTTCAAGTTTGCCCCATGACAAGTTAGTTCTACTTGTCGGTTTAATTTCATTATCAAGCAATACAACGATAACATCAAATGTATCGGGGACGTTACTCCCGATAGGCCTACCCCCAATAACTAAGCATGCCGCAGCACCTAAAAATATCACTGTAGGGACTTAGTCGGACATAGCCGGGTATAGCATAGTTTTAGTTGGTACTTGTGTCTAAATTGTAAATAGTAAAAGCAGCATGTGTCTCACCCCAGTAAGTATAAAAAGTGCTATAGCAATAAGAGTGGGGCTATGAAAGTCACCTTAGTAAGTAGAGAGAGAGTTATTCCTCGGAATAAAGAGTTGAACGAGTGAGCAGGAAAGTCAACCTATTGACATTTAAGAGTAGTTAAGTGTTTTGCCCATGTTTAAGTTTAAGTATGTGTTTAAGTATAGTTTGTTTTACTAAGTTTCTATTCCTAGTAAGTTACTATTTTTATAATGTTTCCATTTTTAGAAAGTTTCTTATTTTACTAAGTTTCTATGACTATAGAGTTTCTACTTTTATGAGTGTTTTTCATTTTAGGATACTTGCCGTATTAGATAAGCTTCCAATCACCCCTTTCCCTTCGAATGGCTAATTTAGATCTAGGGGCTTGAGCCATAGGACCCTTTAAATCGGAAATCCAAACCCTCTGCCTAGAATCTCGTAGAAACCATTCGTCAAGAAAGTTCGAAGATCTATACATCTCTAATACATATCCCAAAATATTTTTGTGCTACAATATAAGTAGTAGGTTATAGGTGCTAGTAATAGTAATAGTGTATACATGTTAAGTACTAGTATAAGTAGTATTAGGGTTTAAGGTTTTAATATGTATATGTATATATAATTCGTATATATACATAAAAATATTTTTTTTTTACATGTATATATGTATATATAAATCTAGGAGTGTTTATGTATATACTTATGAATAACAAGTTTATAATATGAATATGAATTAACAAAGTTTAAAGTTTATGTAAATAGTTTAGGGTTTATGTTATACCTTTGAAGATTCAAGATAATTAACAAAGAAAAAATGAACACGATGAAGATGGAAGATCAAAGCCTTAAAAATCTTGAAGAACTCCTTGAAGATTCTTGAAGAACACGAAGAACAAGCTTGAAGATCCGAATACCACAAGAGAGGGAGAGGGAGAGATTGTTTTTGAGAGAGGATTTTGGTGTGATTTGTGAATGAGAAACTAGGAGTTTATATAGTGCAAGTATTAGAGTGTTAGTCAACATAAGGATGTTCTAATTAATGATTTTATTTTATTTTATAATTTTTAGTCAACAATAGGTGGTACTAGTTTATATATATATTATTTTAATTTTTAGTCAACATAAGGATGTAATTGTTTAAGATTCTTTAGTCTCATTATTATTACTATTATTACTATTATTATTTTTTACATTTACTACATGATAAGTATTATTTTCTTTTTACTAATTCATGACTTGTATATATTTAGTTCTCAATTGTTTTATTATTTATATAAATGTCAATTTTTATTTATTACTTATAGGTTATCAGTTATAATATTACATAAATGCATAAATTTTAATTAGCAGTGAGTGTCGACTAACAGTTTATTATTTTCATCTTTTATTAACTTGTCAATTATTGCACAAAGTTAATTAATATGTTTTCTAACTCTTAATACTTAACAATTGTTGATTAAAGTTTAATCATTAAGTTTTGATTATATTGTTTGGGCATTTAATATTGGAAAAATATAGAATGGAAAAATGAGGGTCGTTATACCATAAGTTACGATGTGTTTACTTTGACGCATATATTGCGGGGAACCCAAATGCTATTTTACGCAACGGGTTAAGAAATTATTTTGACTCAATATATCCGAATATTGGACTTCGTGATTTAGAAAAAGCGGCTAACATGCAACATAAAGAAGCATGTTATGCTTTCGGATTAGTAATGTTCGCTTCTCACCAAAGTAAGAACAAGAACATCGGGCTACAACTATTAAACAAAACGTTTCCACAAGTGACGGAGTCGGTAATTGGGGTAAGAAATGAGGTTTTTAGATTATTACGGGACTGTTGGACATTACGTAACCCTCGTCCCTTTGATGACGTTACAACACGCTGTCTTATCAACGGCCATAACGGTTATGTTGCACAAGACCAAGGATGGGAAGTAGTCCTAGTAAAACCAGAATGCATGACTTGCTTCTGGACGTATGAATTACGTGTCTTTATTGCCTTTGCCGAACGACTTGTGTACTAGCTAGAATTGTCTTCACAACTATCTTGTATCAAAGTTATTGTGTGCTATATTTCATGCTTCATGTAAAATAAGCGGTATTGTAAGTTTGTAAAATATTGTATAAAAGTTTGAACGCGAAATATTATTACAATCAATTTTTCATATAGAATTGTAGTAGTTGAATTGTATATTAGCTACTAAGTATGAACTTAACGGGTAGGTATTACCCGAATTTAAACTTATAAAACGCTAATATGAAGAAAAAGCTTTTATAAATGAGTTCATATTATGCTACGAAATACTATTAACTACTCTTAATATTCTGTATGATTAACTTGTTCCGTTTAACTATTTTGAAGGAAATGGCACCGACTACTCGACACACCGTGAATATGAATGAAGAGGAATTCCGTACTTTTCTAGCTTCAAACATAGCCGCAGTACAGGCTGCGCTACATACCAACAATAACCTTGGATCTAGCAGTACAGGAAATCGTGTAGGATGCACCTACAAAGAATTCACTGCCTGCAAACCTTTGGAATTTGATGGAACCGAAGGACCGATCGGATTGAAACGGTGGACCGAGAAGGTTGAATCGGTGTTTGCCATAAGTAAGTGTACTGAAGAGGACAAAGTGAAGTACGCTACGCATACCTTCAGAGGTTCTGCGTTAACATGGTGGAATACCTATCTAGAGCAAGTGGGACAAGATGATGCGTACGCACTACCGTGGTCAGCATTCAAGCACTTGATGAACGAGAAGTACCGTCCCAGAACCGAGGTCAATAAGCTCAAGACAGAACTTAGAGGGTTACGAACCCAAGGATTTGATATTACCACGTACGAAAGACGATTCACAGAATTGTGCCTATTGTGTCCGGGAGCATTCGAAGATGAGGAAGAGAAGATCGACGCGTTTGTGAAAGGATTACCGGAAAGAATCCAAGAAGATATAAGTTCACACGAGCCCGCCTCCATACAACAGGCATGTAGAATGGCTCACAAACTAGTGAACCAGATTGAAGAAAGAATTAAAGAACAGACTGCTGAAGAGGCCAATGTGAAGCAAGTCAAAAGAAAGTGGGAGGAAAACGGTGATAAGAATCACCAATACAACAACAACAGCAATTACAACAATAATCGCAACAATTATCCCAACAATCGCAACATCAATCGCAACTACAACAAACGGCCCAACAATAACAACAACAACAACAACAACAGCAACTACAACAATCATCCCAACAACAATAATAACCGCAACAACAACAACAATCAGAAGCAGCTATGCCAAAGGTGTGAAAAGAATCACTCGGGGTTCTGCACCAAATTTTGCAATAAGTGTAAAAGAAATGGTCATAGCGCGGCGAAGTGTGAGGTCTACGGACCAGGGGTTAATAGAACGAAAGGAACAAATGGTGTCGGAACGAATAATGGCGGAGCAAGTAGTGTCGGAGCAAGTTATGCCAATGTAGTTTGTTATAAATGTGGAAAACCAGGCCACATTATTAAAAATTGCCCGAACCAGGAGAACACGAATGGACAAGGCCGTGGAAGAGTTTTCAATATTAATGCGGCAGAGGCACAGGAAGACCCGGAGCTTGTTACGGGTACGTTTCTTATTGACAATAAATCTGCTTACGTTTTATTTGATTCGGGTGCGGATAGAAGCTATATGAGTAGAGATTTTTGTGCTAAATTAAGTTGTCCATTGACGCCTTTGGATAGTAAATTTTTACTCGAATTAGCAAATGGTAAATTAATTTCAGCAGATAATATATGTCGGAATCGAGAAATTAAACTGGTTAGCAAAACATTTAAGATTGATTTGATACCAGTAGAATTAGGGAGTTTTGATGTGATAATCGGTATGGACTGGTTGAAAGAAGTGAAAGCGGAGATCGTTTGTTACAAAAATGCAATTCGCATTATACGAGAAAAAGGAAAACCCTTAATGGTGTACGGAGAAAAGGGCAACACGAAGCTACATCTTATTAGTAATTTGAAGGCACAAAAACTAATAAGAAAAGGTTGCTATGCTGTTCTAGCACACGTCGAGAAAGTACAAACTGAAGAAAAGAGCATCAATGATGTTCCCATTGCAAAAGAATTTCCCGATGTATTTCCGAAAGAATTACCGGGATTACCCCCACATCGATCCGTTGAATTTCAAATAGATCTTGTACCAGGAGCTGCACCAATAGCTCGTGCTCCTTACAGACTCGCACCCAGCGAGATGAAAGAACTGCAAAGCCAATTACAAGAACTTTTAGAGCATGGTTTCATTCGACCAAGCACATCACCGTGGGGAGCTCCTGTTTTGTTTGTCAAGAAGAAAGATGGTACATTCAGGTTGTGTATCGACTACCGAGAGTTGAACAAACTTACCATCAAGAACCGCTACCCACTACCGAGAATCGACGACTTATTTGATCAACTACAAGGCTCGTCTGTTTATTCAAAGATTGACTTACGTTCCGGGTATCATCAAATGCGGGTGAAAGAAGATGATATTCCAAAGACTGCTTTCAGAACACGTTACGGTCATTACGAGTTTATGGTCATGCCGTTTGGTTTAACTAATGCACCAGCTGTGTTCATGGACCTTATGAACCGAGTGTGTGGACCATACCTTGACAAGTTTGTCATTGTTTTCATTGATGACATACTTATTTACTCAAAGAATGACCAAGAACACGGTGAACATTTGAGAAAGGTGTTAGAAGTATTGAGGAAGGAAAAATTGTACGCTAAGTTTTCAAAGTGTGCATTTTGGTTGGAAGAAGTTCAATTCCTCGGTCACATAGTGAACAAAGAAGGTATTAAGGTGGATTCGGCAAAGATAGAAACTGTTGAAAAGTGGGAAACCCCGAAAACTCCGAAACACATACGCCAGTTTTTAGGACTAGCTGGTTACTACAGAAGGTTCATCCAAGACTTTTCCAGAATAGCAAAACCCTTGACTGCATTAACGCATAAAGGGAAGAAATTTGAATGGAATGATGAACAAGAGAAAGCGTTTCAGTTATTGAAGAAAAAGCTAACTACGGCACCTATATTGTCATTGCCTGAAGGGAATGATGATTTTGTGATTTATTGTGATGCATCAAAGCAAGGTCTCGGTTGTGTATTAATGCAACGAACGAAGGTGATTGCTTATGCGTCTAGACAATTGAAGATTCACGAACAAAATTATACGACGCATGATTTGGAATTAGGCGCGGTTGTTTTTGCATTAAAGACTTGGAGGCACTACTTATATGGGGTCAAAAGTATTATATATACCGACCACAAAAGTCTTCAACACATATTTAATCAGAAACAACTGAATATGAGGCAGCGTAGGTGGATTGAATTATTGAATGATTACGACTTTGAGATTCGTTACCACCCGGGGAAGGCAAATGTGGTAGCCGATGCCTTGAGCAGGAAGGACAGAGAACCCATTCGAGTAAAATCTATGAATATAATGATTCATAATAACATTACTACTCAAATAAAGGAGGCGCAACAAGGAGTTTTAAAAGAGGGAAATTTAAAGGATGAAATACCCAAAGGATCGGAGAAGCATCTTAATATTCGGGAAGACGGAACCCGGTATAGGGCTGAAAGGATTTGGGTACCAAAATTTGGAGATATGAGAGAAATGGTACTTAGAGAAGCTCATAAAACCAGATACTCAATACATCCTGGAACGGGGAAGATGTACAAGGATCTCAAGAAACATTTTTGGTGGCCGGGTATGAAAGCCGATGTTGCTAAATACGTAGGAGAATGTTTGACGTGTTCTAAGGTCAAAGCTGAGCATCAGAAACCATCAGGTCTACTTCAACAACCCGAAATCCCGGAATGGAAATGGGAAAACATTACCATGGATTTCATCACTAAATTGCCAAGGACTGCAAGTGGTTTTGATACTATTTGGGTAATAGTTGATCGTCTCACCAAATCAGCACATTTCCTACCAATAAGAGAAGATGACAAGATGGAGAAGTTAGCACGACTGTATTTGAAGGAAGTCATCTCCAGACATGGAATACCAATCTCTATTATCTCTGATAGGGATGGCAGATTTATTTCAAGATTCTGGCAGACATTACAGCAAGCATTAGGAACTCGTCTAGACATGAGTACTGCCTATCACCCACAAACTGATGGGCAGAGCGAAAGGACGATACAAACGCTTGAAGACATGCTACGAGCATGTGTTATTGATTTCGGAAACAGTTGGGATCGACATCTACCATTAGCAGAATTTTCCTATAACAACAGCTACCATTCAAGCATTGAGATGGCGCCATTTGAAGCACTTTATGGTAGAAAGTGCAGGTCTCCGATTTGTTGGAGTGAAGTGGGGGATAGACAGATTACAGGTCCGGAGATTATACAAGAAACTACCGAGAAGATCATCCAAATTCAACAACGGTTGAAAACCGCCCAAAGTCGACAAAAGAGCTACGCTGACATTAAAAGAAAAGATATAGAATTTGAAATTGGAGAGATGGTCATGCTTAAAGTTGCACCTTGGAAAGGCGTTGTTCGATTTGGTAAACGAGGGAAATTAAATCCAAGGTATATTGGACCATTCAAGATTATTGATCGTGTCGGACCAGTAGCTTACCGACTAGAGTTACCTCAACAACTCGCGGCTGTACATAACACTTTCCACGTCTCGAATTTAAAGAAATGTTTTGCTAAAGAAGATCTCACTATTCCGTTAGATGAAATCCAAATCAACGAAAAACTTCAATTCATCGAAGAACCCGTCGAAATAATGGATCGTGAGGTTAAAAGACTTAAGCAAAATAAGATACCAATTGTTAAGGTTCGATGGAATGCTCGTAGAGGACCCGAGTTCACCTGGGAGCGTGAAGATCAGATGAAGAAGAAATACCCGCATCTATTTCCAGAAGATTCGTCAACACCTTCAACAGCTTAAAATTTCGGGACGAAATTTATTTAACGAGTAGGTACTGTAGTGACCCGAACTTTTCCATGTTTATATATATTAATTGAGATTGATATTTACATGATTAAATGTTTCCAACATGTTAAGCAATCAAACTTGTTAAGACTTGATTAATTGAAATATGTTTCATATAGACAATTGACCACCCAAGTTGACCGGTGATTCACGAACGTTAAAACTTGTAAAAACTATATGATGACATATATATGGATATATATATAGTTAACATGATACTATGATAAGTAAACATATCATTAAGTATATTAACAATGAACTACATATGTAAAAACAAGACTACTAACTTAATGATTTTTAAACGAGACATATATGTAACGATTATCGTTGTAAAGACATTTAATGTATATATATCATATTAAGAGATATTCATACATGATAATATCATGATAATATAATAATTTAAAATCTCATTTGATATTATAAACATTGGGTTAACAACATTTAACAAGATCGTTAACTTAAAGGTTTCAAAACAACACTTACATGTAACGACTAACGATGACTTAACGACTCAGTTAAAATGTATATACATGTAGTGTTTTAATATGTATTTATACACTTTTGAAAGACTTCAATACACTTATCAAAATACTTCTACTTAACAAAAATGCTTACAATTACATCCTCGTTCAGTTTCATCAACAATTCTACTCGTATGCACCCGTATTCGTACTCGTACAATACACAGCTTTTAGATGTATGTACTATTGGTATATACACTCCAATGATCAGCTCTTAGCAGCCCATGTGAGTCACCTAACACATGTGGGAACCATCATTTGGCAACTAGCATGAAATATCTCATAAAATTACAAAAATATGAGTAATCATTCATGACTTATTTACATGAAAACAAAATTACATATCCTTTATATCTAATCCATACACCAACGACCAAAAACACCTACAAACACTTTCATTCTTCAATTTTCTTCATCTAATTGATCTCTCTCAAGTTCTATCTTCAAGTTCTAAGTGTTCTTCATAAATTCCAAAAGTTCTAGTTTCATAAAATCAAGAATACTTTCAAGTTTGCTAGCTCACTTCCAATCTTGTAAGGTGATCATCCAACCTCAAGAAATCTTTGTTTCTTACAGTAGGTTATCATTCTAATACAAGGTAATAATCATATTCAAACTTTGGTTCAATTTCTATAACTATAACAATCTTATTTCAAGTGATGATCTTACTTGAACTTGTTTTCGTGTCATGATTTTGCTTCAAGAACTTTGAGCCATCCAAGGATCCATTGAAGCTAGATCCATTTTTCTCTTTTCCAGTAGGTTCATCCAAGGAACTTAAGGTAGTAATGATGTTCATAACATCATTCGATTCATACATATAAAGCTATCTTATTCGAAGGTTTAAACTTGTAATCACTAGAACATAGTTTAGTTAATTCTAAACTTGTTCGCAAACAAAAGTTAATCCTTCTAACTTGACTTTTAAAATCAACTAAACACATGTTCTATATCTATATGATATGCTAACTTAATGATTTAAAACCTGGAAACACGAAAAACACCGTAAAACCGGATTTACGCCGTCGAAGTAACACCGCGGGCTGTTTTGGGTTAGTTAATTAAAAACTATGATAAACTTTGATTTAAAAGTTGTTATTCTGAGAAAATGATTTTTATTATGAACATGAAACTATATCCAAAAATTATGGTTAAACTCAAAGTGGAAGTATGTTTTCTAAAATGGTCATCTAGACGTCGTTCTTTCGACTGAAATGACTACCTTTACAAAAACGACTTGTAACTTATTTTTCCGACTAGAAACCTATATTTTTTTTGTTTAGATTCATAAAATAGAGTTCAATATGAAACCATAGCAATTTGATTCACTCAAAACGGATTTAAAATGAAGAAGTTATGGGTAAAACAAGATTGGATAATTTTTCTCATTTTAGCTACGTGAAAATTGGTAACAAATCTATTCCAACCATAACTTAATCAACTTGTATTATATATTATGTAATCTTGAGATACCATAGACACGTATACAATGTTTCGACCTATCATGTCGACACATCTATATATATTTCGGAACAACCATAGACACTCTATATGTGAATGTTGGAGTTAGCTATACAGGGTTGAGGTTGATTCCAAAATATATATAGTTTGAGTTGTGATCAATACTGAGATACGTATACACTGGGTCGTGGATTGATTCAAGATAATATTTATCGATTTATTTCTGTACATCTAACTGTGGACAACTAGTTGTAGGTTACTAACGAGGACAGCTGACTTAATAAACTTAAAACATCAAAATATATTAAAAGTGTTGTAAATATATTTTGAACATACTTTGATATATATGTATATATTGTTATAGGTTCGTGAATCAACCAGTGGCCAAGTCTTACTTCCCGACGAAGTAAAAATCTGTGAAAGTGAGTTATAGTCCCACTTTTAAAATCTAATATTTTTGGGATGAGAATACATGCAGGTTTTATAAATGATTTACAAAATAGACACAAGTACGTGAAACTACATTCTATGGTTGAATTATCGAAATCGAATATGCCCCTTTTTATTAAGTCTGGTAATCTAAGAATTAGGGAACAGACACCCTAATTGACGCGAATCCTAAAGATAGATCTATTGGGCCTAACAAACCCCATCCAAAGTACCGGATGCTTTAGTACTTCGAAATTTATATCATATCCGAAGGGTGTCCCGGAATGATGGGGATATTCTTATATATGCATCTTGTTATTGTCGGTTACCAGGTGTTCACCATATGAATGATTTTTATCTCTATGTATGGGATGTGTATTGAAATATGAAATCTTGTGGTCTATTGTTACGATTTGATATATATAGGTTAAACCTATAACTCACCAACATTTTTGTTGACGTTTAAAGCATGTTTATTCTCAGGTGAATATTAAGAGCTTCCGCTGTTGCATACTAAAATAAGGACAAGATTTGGAGTCCATGTTTGTATGATACTGTGTAAAAACTGCATTCAAGAAACTGATTTCGATGTAACATATTTGTATTGTAAACCATTATGTAATGGTCGTGTGTAAACAGGATATTTTAGATTATCATTATTTGATAATCTACGTAAAGCTTTTTAAACCTTTATTTATGAAATAAAGGTTATGGTTTGTTTTAAAAATGAATGCAGTCTTTGAAAAACGTCTCATATAGAGGTCAAAACCTCGCAACGAAATCAATTAATATGGAACGTTTTTAATCAATAAGAACGGGACATTTCATAAAGATATTATCAAGATAGTTATTTTCAACATCATTATTAAATCTAAATAACAATATTATTATGACGATATTATATAAAAATATATTTACTACACATAATCTAACTATATTGATATATCTACAAATATATAGAAATGAAAATTTATATAATGAAATTTATTAGATTAATATATATATATATACAATATATATATATATAGATACATATAAAAATTAAAACACTAATAACAATATATATATATTTGTTCGATTACAGTTATGTATATTAATAAATATACGAATGATATACGTTCATGAATCCGAGGGCAACCCTACTTTTGTTCAATGTCGTCATATGTATTTTTACTACAAAATACATTAGGTGAGTTTCATTTGCTCCCCTTTTGCTCTTTACATTTTTGGGGCTGAGAATACATGCAAATGTTTTATTAACTGTTTTACAATAATTATATGCGTAAGTTTCATTTGCTCCCTTTTTACTCATTACATTTTTGGGCTGAGAATACATGCAAATGTTTTATTAATTGTTTTACAATATTTATATGTGTGAGTTTCATTATTCCCTTTTTAAATACTTTTGCAATATATATTTTTGGGACTGAGAATACATGCGCTGCTTTTATAAATGCTTTACGAAATAGACACAAGTGATCGAAACTACATTCTATGGTTGGATTATCAAATCGAATATCACCCTATATAGTCTGGTAATCTAAGAATTAGGGAACAGAAACCCTAATTGACGCGAACTCTAAAGATAGATCTATCGGGCCCAACAAGCCCCATCCAAAGTACCGGATGCTTTAGTACTTCGAAATTTACATCATGTCCAAAGGAGGATCCCGGAATGATGGGGATATTCTTATATGCATATTGTTAATGTCGGTTACTAGGTGTTCAATCCATATGAATGATATTTTTGTCTCTATGCATGGGACGTATATTTATGAGAAATGAAAATCTTGTGGTCTATTAAAATGATGGAAATGATTATTTATGTTAAACTAATGAACTCACCAACCTTTTGGTTGACACTTGAAAGCATGTTTATTCTCAGGTACGAAAGAAATCTTCCGCTGTGCAATTACTCATTTAAAAGATATTACTTGGAGTCATTCATGACATATTTCAAAAGACGTTGCATTCGAGTCGTTGAGTTCATCAAGATTATTATTAAGTCACTTATAGTTAGATATATTATAAAATGGTGTGTTTTCCGTCAACTATCAATGTAAAGAAAGTTTGTCTTTTAAAAACGAATGCAATGTTTGTAAAATGTATCATATAGAGGTCAAGTACCTCGCGATGTAACCAACTATTGTGAATCGTTTGTAATCGATATGGACTTTGTCCGGATGGATTAGGACGGGTCCTTTCAGTTGGTATCAGAGCGGTGGTCTTAGCGAACTAGGTTTTGCATTAGTATGTCTAACTGATAGTCGTTAAGATGCATTAGTGAGCCTGGACTTCGACCGTGTCTTCATGTCAAAAGTTTTGCTTATCATTCGTGTCGAAAATTACCTGCTTATCATTCTTAGAGAATCACTTGCTTATCATTCTTAGTCTAGACATGTTTTACTGCATTGACTGCATGAATAGTGTATAGACAAAATTCATATCTTAGTGTATCTGCTACTTCATATCTTAGCGTATCTGTTACTGTAACTTTGCCTGACAACTTTCGTAGATTCCTCAGTAACTTATGGGATTTTAGTATTATATATGCATATGTAAATTATGTATTGCAGGGTACTAATCTACTTCCTATAACCTATTTCTTATCGAAAATCCTTCATCTGATCGTACGAGATGAATACTACAACCAGTTCGAGTCCCTCAGATTCCAATAGCTATTCCGATAGTTATTCCGATAGCTATTCCGACATAGATGTTCACCTAAGCTCCGAAAACAGCGTCATCAGCATGAATCAACCAATCAGCCATTATCAATTCATCTGATGGATTCGTAGTCGACTTAATTAATGGAAACGCGCAGAAGGTAATCCCTTCCACCAACTGAATTCACCTCTTGACAATGAACCTGAAGCGTTTACCGGGAACCTGTTCGAAACACCATTTTCAGTCTCATTTCCGGGATAACTTGACAAGATTATATTCTATCCACAATTCTGAACCTTATTCATCCGCTCGTTCCGACCGACAGTCATCCTGGAGTAATAAGTCAACAAACTTCGCGCTCGAATAATAAATTCGGAGGATATGGTGCAAAATGTACCAGCTTCAGCAACATCACCGGCACCAACAGTACAATCAATAACAGCACCAGTACCATCAATAATCCAAGCTTCAATATCATCATCTGTACTTTGAGTATGATCTTCGTTCGACATGTCGAATATGTAATCTCTAAAGTTTTAAAGGTTATTTATTCTAGTTCCAACCGAAAAGCAAATGAGTTTAATATTATATTAACTCATTAAATCCATGAATACATCTGAAGAAAATATATATGTATATATGTTTTTATAAAGATTGTAATTAAAAATTCTCTTGTACAAACTGTTAATGGTGAAAATATGTTAACGAGTAGGTAATACCCGAGGACTATTTAAATTTCACATTAATAAGTTACATTGTACATTCTTAGAATCTGTTTCAACAGTCATATACTATCCTACTTACATCCACCGATATACAAATTCGTTCACCACATAATAACCATATTCATCCAATTACATATTTGGATTTTGACCTATCAGAATCCAACAAGTGGCATAATGAAGAAATAATGGACACAATAAAAATTGATTAGAAACAGATTAATTAACAATATGAAATTCTATTAAGAATCTACGCTAACAAAATCCTAGCTAATTGTTCCTAGCTAACTGTTAATTCCGTATTACCATTTAATTATCGCAATTTATTTATCGCAGTTTATTTATCGCAATTTACATTCTCGCAATTTTATTTATCGTCATTTAATTTCTGTTATTTACTTTACGCACTTTATTTATCGTCATTTAATTTCTGTTATTTACTTTACGCACTTTATTTATCGTCATTTAATTTCTGTTATTTATTTTAAACACTTTAAATATCAGGACACGTATACAAGGTTTTGACATATCATATCGACACATCTATATATATTATTTGGAATCACCATAGACACTCTATATGCAGTAATGATCGAGTTCTCTATACAGGGTTGAGGTTGATTCTCAAATAATATATATACTTTGAGTTGTGATCGAGTCTGAGACATGTACACGGGTCACGATATTTATTAATTAATTCGAATATTATATATTAAACTATATATGAATTACTGGACTGTTACTGTGGACTATCAACTGTGGACTACCAACACTGGAAAATTAAAATGAATTAAAATATTGATTATTACATATGAAACTAAACAATTCTTCAAGTTTGCCACTTGATTTCATTTTAAACCCCATTCGTATCATCACAATTACAATCTGCGTTCAAACCTTTCATGATTCTTGAAAACACCTCAATCGATAGGATGAATCAACCGCACTTCATCTACAGAAGAAAAGATTTATGCATCTAGTTATGCACCTGAGAAACTCACAGCAACTGAGTAAAAGTTTAACACGTAGCCGCATCAGATCCTTTGGCATTTATTAGCAAAAATAACTTTGCGATTCCTTTCCAAAGTAGCAAATTTTGTCACAGCTCCAGCAAGTCAACTTCGACTTTTCGTTCAAAACAACCTTATTATAACCTTGATATATATGTGTACTCTTTTATTGTTACCGGAGAACCTTTTATATTCCACCATATTACCGTCAGCGTTTAATCATCTAAAAACACAATTCTCTTGAAATCACCTCGGATCGATAACCAATGATTCAGATATGGTAGCAGTAAATGTAGAGGAATCGGCAATCAGTACTTTGAAAAATCACAGCATATCTACATCAACAGTTATATGTATAACATTTATCTCTTAGAATAATGACCTTAATTGTCGGAAGTTTGATGATAGAGAATAGTACGTTAGAAAAGCTCAGAAAAATTGGAACTGGAAAACGAATTGAGTTAACCACGAATGAGACCATGGACAAATACAAGGACCAAACCCTATATCCAAAGAATCCAGGTAATTCTGGATCCAATGAAACCTTCAACGAATATCTTTCTCCGTACTCATGTTAAAATCTTGCGGAAAATCTTTATCCATCAACCATCGAACTTAGAAATTCCAAAATATCATCATCAATATCTTCGATATTTATGAGGATATTTTCATAAATATTCTCGTCCGAAATTATATACCTCTTCGTGCTTCCTGTGTATCATTATAATAGAAATGTTCAATAGAAAATTTAGTACCGAAAAGCAGATTATGCGAAACTATGAAGAAAGCCTTGGACAAATCACAAAGAATAAGTTTGACTTTAAAGAATCCAAATGATTCAATGACTGCTAAAGTCTTTAGCGAATATCTTGCTCTTTACTCGAAACCCTTGCGGACAATAGTTCCTATCATCCTTCGATATTAGAAATTCCAAGATATCATCGTATCTTTCATTTTAAATATCCTCCATATTTCTGAAGATATTTTCATAACTATTCTTATCTGAAATCAGTAATCTCTTCGTGCTATCAGTTTTACATCATATAGAAACTATTAGTTTCTATATTCTGTTAACTTTCGAGTTTAAAATATGAATGTTTTTGAAGTAGTGTTAGGAACTGATGCATGAGTTAGTATAATATAATGACACTTGATCAACGTGATTATATTACAGTAAGTCATGCTGAGTTTCTAAATGGAACGTGATGATTCACAGATCATAACGTCATCATGTGCCATGTTACATAACTCTTTCATCCTACTTAACTCCGGAACAAATCAAGAAAATGTATTCTTGATGGTTCTATCTTCCGTGATGTTGATAAATTTGAAAATCAAATCGTGCTATCACGTTCCTTCCTGCTTAGAACATTATAATCATTCGAGACTCTATATCTACAAATTTTGGACCATTAATCGTTTGACTTGAAGTCGGGAAGAGAAAATAAAAGCATAGAGCTTTGAAATATAAGGGAGAATATAAAGCCCGATAACAACACATAAATTACAAACCGTGTATATCAATGTTTATTGCAACGTAAAGACACGGGAGAATTATAAGTACTATAACCCCAAGGGCAAAGTAGAAGTAAGCAGATTCCTCTGGTGGAAGTTGGAAAAGAAGAATAATTGTTGCGATAGTAAGAATGAGGACAAGGATCAGAACCGGATTAAGCATTATTATAATCTTTTGGATATATGAACTGAGAAAGAAGGCATAGAAGTGGTGGAAACTAATGGAACGAAAAAGGTAAATTTATAATGGAAATATCAGACAGAGCAATCGAAGCAGATCACCGTATTTAATTAAAGAGATCTTAACTTCCATAAATCCCGAAGAATCAGATCTTACAGATTTTCAAGATTTTCCTTAAATCCCTTAAATCCCTTGAATTCCGGAATTCAATCTATACGTCAAAAGTTATGGAAAATCTCCATTTCTTTATCTCGATCTTTTGTGATAGCTTCATTAGTACTCTTCGAATAATCGAATTATTTTATCTGTATTATTCAATAATGATAAAACTCTATTTATCAGCTCATATCCGTCAGGAAAACATATTTATTGTTAGCCATGACGACCTCACTCAAATTTCGGGACAAAATTTCTTTAACGGGTAGGTACTGTGACGACCCGAAGATTTTCGATCAAATTTAAACTTAATCTTTATATGTTTTCGACACGATAGGCAAAGTCTGTTAAACTGAATTTCAAAAATTTTGAAATGTGTTCTTGTATACATTTGATCTTTGACTAATTCCGACGATTCACGAACAATTGTTGTAAATAAATATGTATATATACATAAATAGTATATATAATAATTTGAAATTTATAAAATATAATTTAAACATTTAAAACTAAAATATGTAAGATAAGATATAAAATAACTTTATTATTACTTTCATTATTAATACTAACACTAATAACAATTTCAATATTAGTTTTATGTATATATAATTATCAGATATTATAATAGTTATTATTAGGTACTATATCATAATCATTGTTAGTTTAGTTATTATTAGGAATTATAAGTATTACAATTACTATTATCATTGTTAATATCACTGTTAGATTATAATAAGTAGTGAAATTCTGATTAAGATTATTATTATTTATAATCGCTATTATTATTAAAATTATTATTATTAGTATTATTATAGATAATGCAAATCATTATTATTATCACTAAGAATATCATTTTTGACACTTTTATAACAATTATTATCATTATCATTAGTAATAATTTTATTACTATTATGTTATTATAAAATATTATTACTATTATGTATAATATTAAGAACATTATTATTATAGTTATATTTAATAATAATAAAAATAATTATAATCTATAAAAATAGATATATAAATATAAGAAATATACACATAAAAAAAATATATATATACAAATAGATATATATAGAGATATATGTATATATACACACGTATATATGCTGTTATTTATATATTTATATTAGGAAATTAGTATTATTATTTATTAGTATATAATTATTAATTATTATTATTAATTATATATATATATATATATATGTGATATATGTAAAGGTAATTCTGTTTTGTCTTCTACTTGATTTGTTGGACGTTTGCAGCAATCAGTGATACAAATTTGTTACATGTTAACATCAAAACTATTTGTAATCTTTGTTTCCAGCTGTCAATTGATACAAATCTGTGTTAATTAATCCCATTATCAAAAGAATCCATTTATACTCAATATATATTTTATTTCTTCTGTATCTGATGAAAGCATCCTGTCGATCCATTATTCTCTCTAAACAACCAAAATTCGATTCAGGATTCACACATCAATTATTCAATTACACTCTTTAATTTTTCTGCTGTGAGAATGAATTTTTTTTAAAGGGATATATACATACAGCTCGCTACTACTCTGTGCTTCAACTTTTTAGTCATATCACGATTTTTAAATCAATTACAAAATGTGTAAATGCAGTCATGTTCAAAATCTTCTTCTCAAACTATCTGCAAAAGCTCATTGTGCAATTCATCCTATCGAACTTAAATTTTCGAGTCAAAGTTTTTAGATAAAAAAGTCAACCTTTGTTCATTGATCAAATTAGAACTTGTAGTTATGTGTCAGCTGAAATTAAGGATCCCAATAGTTTATATGAGCGATTTACAAAATATTTCATGTTATAATCATGAACCATTACCTGTGCAATTTCGAAAATATTTTTTTTTTCCTTCATTGCAAACAGCGACGGGTTTTTCAGCAGGTTATGTATTTCATTTTTTTTTGTTTTATTAATCCAGTAATTTATATTGTAATTGTTTTCTAATTCAATATAACATCCTAAATCAATTTGTTATGTGCCTGTGATGCTTGTTAAACTGGTTGATCCGATTTGGAAAATGAAGAAGATGATGAAACACAAAAACGTGTTATATAAATTGTTATGGGGTTTTAAAACAGAAAGAGTAAATCAGATGGGTGGTCGTGGGTGTTGTTGTTATACGGGAGGTCTCGGGTTCGAACCCGGGCGTGGTCTTCTTTTTGGGAAAACATTTAAAGGTAGCTTTTATTTGTTATTTTTATTATTATTACCATTTATATTAATACTATTGTTATTATTATTATTATTATTATTATTATTATTATTATTATTATTATTATTATTATTATTATTATTATTATTATTATTATTATTATTGCTGATGAAAGTATTATTATTAACTATGATTATTGTTAATACGAGTATTAAAATTATTATTATTACTAATATTATTATTATTACCATCAGTATTGTTTAGTATTATAATTATATTACTAAAATAAGTGTTAATTATCAATTATTATTATTATCATGATTATGATTACAATTGTGATTATTATTAGTATTGTTATTATTAACATTATTATCATAACTTTCACTACCAGAAAATTATTATGCTAAGTTATTATTATGACCAGTACTATTATTATTATTAGTATTATTATTAGTATTATCATTAAGATTAAAATGTAATACCATTATGATCAAATTGTTATTTAAGTATTATTATCATTAGTATTAAGATTATTGTCATTATCAATATCCTTACTAACAAAGTGACTAAAGATATTATCAAGATAGTTATTTTCAACATCATTATTAAATCTAAATAACAATATTATTATGACGATATTATATAAAAATATATTTACTACACATAATCTAACTATATTGATATATCTACAAATATATAGAAATGAAAATTTATATAATGAAATTTATTAGATTAATATATATATATACAATATATATATATATAGATACATATAAAAATTAAAACACTAATAACAATATATATATATTTGTTCGATTACAGTTATGTATATTAATAAATATACGAATGATATAGGTTCATGAATCCGAGGGCAACCCTACTTTTGTTCAATGTCGTCATATGTATTTTTACTACAAAATACATTAGATGAGTTTCATTTGCTCCCCTTTTGCTCTTTACATTTTTGGGGCTGAGAATACATGCAAATGTTTTATTAACTGTTTTACAATAATTATATGCGTAAGTTTCATTTGCTCCCTTTTTACTCATTACATTTTTGGGCTGAGAATACATGCAAATGTTTTATTAATTGTTTTACAATATTTATATGTGTGCGTTTCATTATTCCCTTTTTAAATACTTTTGCAATATATATTTTTGGGACTGAGAATACATGCGCTGCTTTTATAAATGCTTTACGAAATAGACACAAGTGATCGAAACTACATTCTATGGTTGGATTATCAAATCGAATATCACCCTATATAGTCTGGTAATCTAAGAATTAGGGAACAGAAACCCTAATTGACGCGAACTCTAAAGATAGATCTATCGGGCCCAACAAGCCCCATCCAAAGTACCGGATGCTTTAGTACTTCAAAATTTACATCATGTCCGAAGGAGGATCCCGGAATGATGGGGATCTTCTTATATGCATATTGTTAATGTCGGTTACCAGGTGTTCAATCCATATGAATGATATTTTTGTCTCTATGCATGGGACGTATATTTATGAGAAATGAAAATCTTGTGGTCTATTAAAATGATGAAAATGATTATTTATGTTAAACTAATGAACTCACCAACCTTTTGGTTGACACTTGAAAGCATGTTTATTCTCAGGTACGAAAGAAATCTTTCGCTGTGCAATTACTCATTTAAAAGATATTACTTGGAGTCATTCATGACATATTTCAAAAGACGTTGCATTCGAGTCGTTGAGTTCATCAAGATTATTATTAAGTCACTTATAGTTAGATATATTATGAAATGGTGTGTTTGCCGTCAACTATCAATGTAAAGAAAGTTTGTCTTTTAAAAACGAATGCAATGTTTGTAAAATGTATCATATAGAGGTCAAGTACCTCGCGATGTAACCAACTATTGTGAATCGTTTGTAATCGATATGGACTTTGTCCGGATGGATTAGGACGAGTCCTTTCATCTTCTCCCAAAAAGCACAATCTACAAAAGCTATCTACCTGCAGGGAGGAGATGGAGGGGAGTTAGCACGAAGCTAAGTGAGTACAACTAACTACAGGCCATAGCATACATAAGTGTTATACTAATCATGTCACATAGTCTAACACACAAACATCACCCAAGTGTCGTCTACAGAGACTATGGCAGCTCGGCCAAACCATTAACCACCAGCTGATCGAACTGGGGCTTACCAGAAGTTTCTCCACCACCGAATGTATATACATAATCCACACGCGACGGACGCGTCATTCACATATATATACACCACGGTTCTCTAGGCTACTACAGAGGAACCCAACCCGCAGGTTGATCTCTCCTACCGAGGCTACCACACAATAGGGACGCACTGGACTCCAGCAGACAAGCATCAACTAACATGCAGTCATCACAAAGTACTAACTAACCACAACAATAAGTATATCTAACAAGCATGACAATCATAATATAACATGCTTCTATAAACTATATTCTCCAGTTAGTCTCACTCACCAAATACCAGCAACCAGCTCAGATAATCTACTACTGAGCGGCTTCCTTATCTTTTTCACCTGAACATAAGGCAAATCAAGTTAGTTATTGTCTATTAACACCAAATAACACAATATATAAATTTTTTGTTAGAAACTCAACACTTAGTAAAAATTTATACTGCATAGACCATCGGTCGATCGTCAGAGACGACCGGCCGATCATCACTACACCATCGGCCGATCGACCACACTATCGGCCGATCGTTAAAATTACAACCGTTGGTCAAAGGACTTCCACCATAGGTCGATAGTCTAGTCCATAGACCGATTGTCACACACCATCGGTCGGTGGTCGGAGACCATCGGCCGATGGTAGTTCATCTGCAGCAGCAGCTACCAAAGTGAAGGGTTTCTCACCAAACTCACAAATTCTCGATCTATAGCTCATTTTTAACCTCAAAACTTACCAAATCGAAGACACTAGACATGTAGGAACATAAACCCACAAGATTTGGACTCAAACAACATCAAATATAACTCTTTTAACCCAAAATACACACTTTGTAAAAACTAACACAAAAACTCCATTTTCTCAAAGATTAAAACATGAAAACTTGTGATTCTTACCTTGATAGAATCAGTAAAACACAAGGAACAAGATAATGTAAATGATTTGAGCTCTAAAACAAGAATTAAAGATTAGGGTTAATTAGGTGAAAGAGATGAAGGTACGAGAGTGTGTGGAAGAGTCTGGAAAATGAGAAGAACACAGCTCACTAGTCATCTAAAGTGGGTTAAAATCCCACACTTTGCAACACACGGGTATTTATCAGTTATCTGATATCTTTCATACATCATTTTGCAACCCAAATGAAGTCCAAATTAAATAAACAAACCTGTTCTGTGACCCTTGTCACAAACTGGTCCTAACCACATCATTATTTAATAATAAATATTAAATAAAAATAAAAGTATATAGTAACACAATACTAACTTAAGGGCAAATTAGTAATCTTACAACTAGACCCGGTTGAGGATGTTACATTCGGGCTCCCAAGTAAACTCAAAACCTTTACTACGACGCCATTGAACTTTAAAGGTTCTCACTTCTTTATTTCTCAACCTTTTCACCTTTTCATTGAGTATAGCAATCGGCTCTTCTTCATACTCTAACTTGTTGTTTAGC
This sequence comes from Rutidosis leptorrhynchoides, assembly GCF_046630445.1. Lineage (NCBI taxonomy): Eukaryota > Viridiplantae > Streptophyta > Magnoliopsida > Asterales > Asteraceae > Rutidosis > Rutidosis leptorrhynchoides. The sequence goes on from NC_092338.1 coordinate 199,811,674, forward strand.
TCAGTCTCGTCTAATGGTACCCGTGATGAATCATCCGCAAGACACTTACGGAGATGGGAAACATGGAATTTGTTATGGATCCCCGCAAGCTCTTCGGGTAATTCCAAACGATACGCAACTTCACCAACATGAGCTAAAATTTTAAATGGCCCAATAAACCGAGGAGCTAACTTTCCCTGTTTTTGAAACTGAATAATACCCTTCTATTGCCAAACTTTAAGCATCACCATGTCACCTTCTTGGAACTCAATCGGTCTCCTATGTTTGTTGGCATAAGATTTTTGTCTATCTTGCACCGCTTTCAATCGAGTCCGAATCATCTCAATCTTGTTATTCGTCTCTAAAACCAAATTGGTACTCCCGATTTCCCTTTATCCTACTTCACCCCAACAAATAGGAGTTCGACACCTTCGCCCATAAAGCATCTCATACCGTGGCATTCCAATACTAGCATATTGTTGTACGAGAATTCCACCAAAGGCAAGGGCTCATCCCAACTACCACCGAAATCAATAATACACGCCCATAACATATCCTCCAATGTTTGATTCGTACGTTCGGTTTGACCGTCCGTTTGAGGATGGTACGCTGTGCACATTCTCAGTTGTGTACCCATATCTTCATGGAACTTATTCCAAAACCAAGACGTGAAATGAGTATCTCGATCCGAAATAATGGATATAGGAACCCCATGCCTTGATATCACCTCTTTGATAAATAACTTTGACAAAGTCTTCAATGATATCGTTTCTCGAATGAGAAGGAACAAAGCACTCTTCGTCAATCGATCAACTATCACCTAAATCGTATCAAATTGGGTTCTCACCGTCTTTGGTAACTTTGTAATAAAATCCATGGTAATGTGCTCCCATTTCCATTTCGGGACTTCCAACGGTTGTAACATACCATACGGCTTTTGGTGCTCGGCCTTAACTTGCAAACACGTGACACATTGTTCAACATACTTTACAACATCACGTTTCATGCCCAACCACCAATACTCTTTCTTCAAATCAAGATACATCTTCGTCGTGCCCGGATGAATGGAATACTTTGACTTATGCGCTTCATCAAGTAGCACTTGTCAGAAATCTCCCATTTTAGGAACCCACACTCTTCCTTGAAAGGACAATAAACCATGCGAGCCTAAGGTAATGGACTCCGTTTGCCCCACGATTCATTCTTCATGCTTGTTATTAACAAAAGCTTCATTTTGAATTTCACCAAGCTTTACAAGAAAAACGTTAGTAATAATCATGCGTAACGATCCTACTCGTATCATCGGATGTTGACTCTTTCTAATCAACGCATCTGCGACCACATTCGTCTTACCCGAATGATAAAGTATCTCACAATCATAGTCCTTTACCACATCCATCCATCTACGTTGACAATAATTCAAATCCCGTTGATACAAAAGATGTTTCAAACTCTTATGATACGAATAAATCGTACACTTGACACCATAAAAGTAGTGGCGCCAAATTTTCGACGCATGAAACACCACCACCAATTCAAGATCATGAGTCGGATATCTCTTTTCGTGTTCCTTTAATTGTCGAGAGGCATAAGCGATGACTTTACCTCTTTGCATTAGAACACACCCGAGCCCATTTAAAGAAGCATCACAATAAACCGTCATGTCTTCTACACCTTCCGGCAATACTAACACCGGAGCTTGACACAACTTTTCTTTTAACAATTGGAAACAATCTCTTGCTCATTTTCCCAATTAAATCTCGTGTTCTTCCTCGTCAACTTCGTCAATGAAGAAGCGATCTTAGAAAAGTTTTAGATAAACCAACGATAATAACCGGCCAATCCGAGAAAACTTCGAATTTCCATAGGTGTAGTCGGTTGTCCCCAACTCTTTACCGTCTCTATCTTCCCCGGATCTACTTGAATACCATCTTTGTTCACAATATGGCCAAGGAATTGAACTTCCCTTAGCTAAAATTCACATTTGGAGAATTTAGCATACAACTTCTCCTTCCGTAACGTCTTCAACACCCCATGCAAATGATGTTCATCACTAGAAAGGGTGAGCCTTGTACTTTGTAACTAAAAGCATATGTTAGCTTAGCTATCATCTTCCTTAAAAGGGAACTAGGAAGTTGTTTAATTCTATTGGGGATTAATACTTGTCCAAGGTGAAGACAAGTTGATCTAAGTTAGAGGTAATCTTTCGAATGGATAGAAAGATTAAGTTTGTTGTCTACAAAAAAGTACAAGACATGTAAATCGGATCTCTACCGGATTTGCAGAAAAAAACTTAGTGAAGCAAAACTCCCGATTAGTGAATCGAAGAGTGAATTAAGGTGAATTAGTTAACAATCACCTGGACCACAATAAATCCTTGTGTTTATGTTCTTTACTTTACTTTCCGCATTACTTCAAACATAAACACTACACACATTGAGTTTGAGTTGATTAAGTTGATCAAGTTTGTTAAAATCTTGTTGTTCATCGAAAAAGTTTTAGAATTCATATTAAGTAACTATTCACCCCTTGCTCTGCTCTCTAGTTACTTACTTATATATATAAGTAATAATAACAAATAAATAAATAAAATACAATAATAAATATAAATAAAATAAAATAATAAATAAATAAATAAAATAATTTAATAAATAAAATAAAATAAAAATTTAAAAACTAGAAATAAAAATAAAAATAAAAATAGGCGTCATGAAAATAATAAAATCAAGTTTTCATGGGTTTTAGATCATGCCTAGAATTCAATTTAGAATTTAAACGGTAGTAAAAGCGTCAATAAATCGAAGTTTGCTGTAGACTTACTTAATAGAGCCGTATCATCATAGTTCTGTTATTATAATATGTAATAACTGTAGTGACCCGAACTTTTCCATGTTTATATATATTAATTGAGATTGATATTTACATGATTAAATGTTTCCAACATGTTAAGCAATCAAACTTGTTAAGACTTGATTAATTGAAATATGTTTCATATAGACAATTGACCACCCAAGTTGACCGGTGATTCACGAACGTTAAAACTTGTAAAAACTATATGATGACATATATATGGATATATATATAGTTAACATGATACTATGATAAGTAAACATATCATTAAGTATATTAACAATGAACTACATATGTAAAAACAAGACTACTAACTTAATGATTTTTAAACGAGACATATATGTAACGATTATCGTAGTAAAGACATTTAATGTATATATATCATATTAAGAGATATTCATACATGATAATATCATGATAATATAATAATTTAAAATCTCATTTGATATTATAAACATTGGGTTAACAACATTTAACAAGATCGTTAACCTAAAGGTTTCAAAACAACACTTACATGTAACGACTAACGATGACTTAACGACTCAGTTAAAATGTATATACATGTAGTGTTTTAATATGTATTTATACACTTTTGAAAGACTTCAATACACTTATCAAAATACTTCTACTTAACAAAAATGCTTACAATTACATCCTCGTTCAGTTTCATCAACAATTCTACTCGTATGCACCCGTATTCGTACTCGTACAATACACAGCTTTTAGATGTATGTACTATTGGTATATACACTCCAATGATCAGCTCTTAGCAGCCCATGTGAGTCACCTAACACATGTGGGAACCATCATTTGGCAACTAGCATGAAATATCTCATAAAATTACAAAAATATGAGTAATCATTCATGACTTATTTACATGAAAACAAAATAACATATCCTTTATATCTAATCCATACACCAACGACCAAAAACACCTACAAACACTTTCATTCTTCAATTTTCTTCATCTAATTGATCTCTCTCAAGTTCTATCTTCAAGTTCTAAGTGTTCTTCATAAATTCCAAAAGTTCTAGTTTCATAAAATCAAGAATACTTTCAAGTTTGCTAGCTCACTTCCAATCTTGTAAGGTGATCATCCAACCTCAAGAAATCTTTGTTTCTTACAGTAGGTTATCATTCTAATACAAGGTAATAATCATATTCAAACTTTGGTTCAATTTCTATAACTATAACAATCTTATTTCAAGTGATGATTTTACTTGAACTTGTTTTCGTGTCATGATTCTGCTTCAAGAACTTCGAGCCATCCAAGGATCCATTGAAGCTAGATCCATTTTTCTCTTTTCCAGTAGGTTTATCCAAGGAAATTAAGGTAGTAATGATGTTCATAACATCATTCGATTCATACATATAAAGCTATCTTATTCGAAGGTTTAAACTTGTAATCACTAGAACATAGTTTAGTTAATTCTAAACTTGTTCGCAAACAAAAGTTAATCCTTCTAACTTGACTTTTAAAATCAACTAAACACATGTTCTATATCTTTATGATATGCTAACTTAATGATTTAAAACCTGGAAACACGAAAAACACCGTAAAACCGGATTTACGCCGTCGTAGTAACACCGCGGGCTGTTTTGGGTTAGTTAATTAAAAACTATGATAAACTTTGATTTAAAAGTTGTTATTCTGAGAAAATGATTTTTATTATGAACATGAGACTATATCCAAAAATTATGGTTAAACTCAAAGTGGAAGTATGTTTTCTAAAATGGTCATCTAGACGTCGTTCTTTCGACTGAAATGACTACCTTTACAAAAACGACTTGTAACTTATTTTTCAGACTATAAACCTATACTTTTTCTGTTTAGATTCATAAAATAGAGTTCAATATGAAATCATAGCAATTTGATTCACTCAAAACGGATTTAAAATGAAGAAGTTATGGGTAAAACAAGATTGGATAATTTTTCTCATTTTAGCTACGTGAAAATTGGTAACAAATCTATTCCAACCATAACTTAATCAACTTGTATTGTATATTATGTAATCTTGAGATACCATAGACACGTATACAATGTTTCGACCTATCATGTCGACACATCTATATATATTTCGGAACAACCATAGACACTCTATATGTGAATGTTGGAGTTAGCTATACAGGGTTGAGGTTGATTCCAAAATATATATAGTTTGAGTTGTGATCAATACTGAGATACGTATACACTGGGTCGTGGATTGATTCAAGATAATATTTATCGATTTATTTCTGTACATCTAACTGTGGACAACTAGTTATAGGTTACTAACGAGGACATCTGACTTAATAAACTTAAAACATCAAAATATATTAAAAGTGTTGTAAATATATTTTGAACATACTTTAATATATATGTATATATTGTTATAGGTTCGTGAATCAACAGTGGCCAAGTCTTACTTCCCGACGAAGTAAAAATCTGTGAAAGTGAGTTATAGTCCCACTTTTAAAATCTAATATTTTTGGGATGAGAATACATGCAGGTTTTATAAATGATTTACAAAATAGACACAAGTACGTGAAACTACATTCTATGGTTGAATTATCGAAATCGAATATGCCCCTTTTTATTAAGTCTGGTAATCTAAGAATTAGGGAACAGACACCCTAATTGACGCGAATCCTAAAGATAGATCTATTGGGCCTAACAAACCCCATCCAAAGTACCGGATGCTTTAGTACTTCGAAATTTATATCATATCCGAAGGGTGTCCCGGAATGATGGGGATATTCTTATATATGCATCTTGTTATTGTCAGTTACCAGGTGTTCACCATATGAATGATTTTTATCTCTATGTATGGGATGTGTATTGAAATATGAAATCTTGTGGTCTATTGTTATGATTTGATATATATAGGTTAAACCTATAACTCACCAACATTTTTGTTGACGTTTAAAGCATGTTTATTCTCAGGTGAATATTAAGAGCTTCCGCTGTTGCATACTAAAATAAGGACAAGATTTGGAGTCCATGTTTGTATGATATTGTGTAAAAACTGCATTCAAGAAACTGATTTCGATGTAACATATTTGTATTGTAAACCATTATGTAATGGTCGTGTGTAAACAGGATATTCTAGATTATCATTATTTGATAATCTACGTAAAGCTTTTTAAACCTTTATTTATGAAATAAAGGTTATGGTTTGTTTTAAAAATGAATGCAGTCTTTGAAAAACGTCTCATATAGAGGTCAAAACCTCGCAACGAAATCAATTAATATGGAACATTTTTAATCAATAAGAACGGGACATTTCAGTTGGTATCCGAGCGTTGGTCTTAGAGAACCAGAAAATTTGCATTAGTGTGTCTTATCGAGTTTGTTAGGATGCATTAGTGAGTCTGGACTTCGACCGTGTTTTCTTTAAAAATGATTGCTTAACATTTTTGTTGGAAACTATATATTTTTAACATATGAATATTATGTGATATATTAATCTCTTAACGTGTTTGATATTATGTGATAGATGTCTACCTCTAGAACAAGTCTCATTGACTCACCTAATAATAATGAAGAGTCAAATGTAAATTGGAATGATTTGTGGACTGATTCACAAGTTCCCGAAGAGGAACCGGAAGAAGAGTCGGAACCGGAAGAAGAATCGGAACCGGAAGAAGAATCGGAACCGGATGAAGAAATAGAACCGGTGGGGGAAATAATAAAACGGTTAAGTAAAAGAAAATCCTCAACCAACCGACCAAAGTTAATTATGGTCAATGGTGTTTCCGCCAAGGAAGCAAAATATTGGGAGGATTACCAATTCTCCGATGAATCGGATTCCGACGAGAATTCCGATGATGTTATAGAAATTACCCCAACTGAATTTAAAAAGGCAAAAGAAAATAATAAGGGAAAGGGCATAAAAATAGAGAAATCTAATTCCAACCCCGATGAACTTTATATGTATCGTCAACCCCCGAAGTCCTTAAGTTGTAACAATGACCCGGGAACCTCTAAACCACCAGGTTTTTCTAAACCAATGTGGACAACGACTGCTCGTATTAGGGGAACATCATATATCCCTAGAAACTTGGCAAAACGAACCAAAACCGAAGAAGAAGAAATGAGCGAGTCGGAATAAGATAGTTGTATTCGTGTGGTGTAATATATGTAATATAGTGTTCTTATGCTTTATGATATATGTAAAAATTGCTTGTATTAATAAGTATTTTTTTTATGAATCTAACTCTTGTCTATTTTACAGTTTAAAAACACAAAATGGATAGACAACCCAATATTTTAAGAGACCTACCCGGAGACATGATTGATGAAATCTTGTCTAGAGTCGGCCAGAATTCTTCGGCACAACTATTTAAGGCGAGATCAGTTTGTAAGACATTCGAAGAACGTTCCAAGAATGTCTTGGTTTATAAGAGACTTTCGTTTGAAAGATGGGGGATATCACATTGGGAAACCCATAAGTTACGATGTGTTTACTTTGACGCATATATTGCGGGGAACCCAAATGCTATTTTACGCAACGGGTTAAGAAATTATTTTGACTCAATATATCCGAATATTGGACTTCGTGATTTAGAAAAAGCGGCTAACATGCAACATAAAGAAGCATGTTATGCTTACGGATTAGTAATGTTCGCTTCTCACCAAAGTAAGAACAAGAACATCGGGCTACAACTATTAAACAAAACGTTTCCACAAGTGACGGAGTCGGTAATTGGGGTAAGAAATGAGGTTTTTAGATTATTACGGGACTGTTGGACATTACGTAACCCTCGTCCCTTTGATGACGTTACAACACGCTGTCTTATCAACGGCCATAACGGTTATGTTGCACAAGACCAAGGATGGGAAGTAGTCCTAGTAAAACCAGAATGCATGACTTGTTTCTGGACGTATGAATTACGTGTCTTTATTGCCTTTGCTGAACGACTTGTGTATTAGCTAGAATTATCTTCACAACTATCTTGTATCAAAGTTATTGTGTGCTATATTTCATGCTTTATGTAAAATAAGCGGTATTGTAAGTTTGTAAAATATTGTATAAAAGTTTGAACGCGAAATATTATTATTATCAGTTTTTCATATAGAATTGTAGTAGTTGAATTGTATATTAGCTACTAAGTATGAACTTAACGGGTAGGTACTACCCGAATTTAAACTTATAAAACGCTAATATGAAGAAAAAGCTTTTATAAATGAGTTCATATTATGCTACGAAATACTATTAACTACTCTTAATATTCTGTATGATTAACTTGTTCCATTTAACTATTTTGAAGGAAATGGCACCGACTACTCGACACACCGTGAATATGAATGAAGAGGAATTCCGTACTTTTCTAGCTTCAAACATAGCCGCAGTACAGGCTGCGCTACATACCAACAATAACCTTGGATCTAGCAGTACAGGAAATCGTGTAGGATGCACCTACAAAGAATTCACTGCCTGCAAACCTTTGGAATTTGATGGAACCGAAGGACCGATCGGATTGAAACGGTGGACCGAGAAGGTCGAATCGGTGTTTGCCATAAGTAAGTGTACTGAAGAAGACAAAGTGAAGTACGCTACACATACCTTCACAGGTTCTGCGTTAACATGGTGGAATACCTATCTAGAGCAAGTGGGACAAAACGATGCGTACGCACTACCGTGGTCAGCATTCAAGCACTTGATGAACGAGAAGTACCGTCCCAGAACCGAGGTCAATAAGCTCAAGACAGAACTTAGAGGGTTACGAACCCAAGGATTTGATATTACCACGTACGAAAGACGATTCACAGAATTGTGCCTATTGTGTCCGGGAGCATTCGAAGATGAGGAAGAGAAGATCGACGCATTTGTGAAAGGATTACCGGAAAGAATCCAAGAAGATATAAGTTCACACGAGCCTGCCTCCATACAACAGGCATGTAGAATGGCTCACAAACTAGTGAACCAGATTGAAGAAAGAATTAAAGAACAGACTGCTGAAGAGGCCAATGTGAAGCAAGTCAAAAGAAAGTGGGAGGAAAATGGTGATAAGAATCACCAATACAACAACAACAACAATCGCAACATCAATCGCAACTATAACAAACGGCTCAACAATAACAACAACAACAACAACAACAACAACAACAGCAACTACAACAATCATCCCAACAACAATAATAACCGCAACAACAACAACAATCAGAAACAGCTATGCCAAAGGTGTGAAAAGTATCACTCGGGGTTCTGCACCAAATTTTGCAACAAGTGTAAAAGAAATGGTCATAGCGCGGCGAAGTGTGAGGTGTAACGACCCGCACTTTTTCGATCGTTCTATACTTATAAGATTAATATTTACATAAATTAAACCTTACCAACATGATAAGCAATCCAAATTGTCAAGATTTATATTTCCGAAAAGAGTTTACACAACGTTTGACCGTCTAGTTTGACCGATGATATCACGAACTATATAACATATGATAATTATACGTTTGTGTATATATATGTATATATACATATTTAACATGATCTAAGGATGTTTTAATATCTCATTTTGTATTAATAACAATAAGTTATAAGTATATTTTGAAACTACTAACTTAAGTTTTCAAAACGATAACCATACGTAACGTTATTTGACATAAATACTTATAACATATAATGTTTATACATATATCGTATATGTAATGTATTTAATCACTTTTAAAGACTTAAATACATAAAACAATATAAGTGTATTCACAAAAGATAGCTATATTTGAATTCTCATTCCATTTTTCACAAAATTTCTATACGTATATCTAGAGTACATCTACTCGTATCATACCTAGCTTCTATACGTATTTACTATTGGTATATACACATCAAATCACCACCAACCAGCCCTTGTTCAATGCCTTATGTATAAGGTAACTACTTTTGTTATCTAGTATGACAATTTCACATGATTAAAAGTTTTTTTCACAAAATTACAAACTTATACACCTTTTACACCACCATTTATACTCCATTCCATTTTCATTTTACTACACATTTCTTTAACCAAAAACACACTCTTAAGAAACTCCATAACCATTCAGCTAGTATCCATGAAGATCTAGCCATAAAAACATCACTTAAACACCATAAGAAAAACCTTACAAAAACACTTCAAGAATCCTTTCAAGAACACAAGTTTACTTCCAATCTTTCATCCAATTCCATCACTCTTTTGGTTCTAGGTCTTTACTCCTCTTTTACAGCAATCTTGTCCAAGTAACTTGAGGTAGTAATTATGTTCATAACCTTATTCGATTCATATATGTATAGCTATCTTCTTTTATGGTATAAAATTTTAACAACAAGAACAAAGTTTGAATGTTTTCAAACTTGTTTGCAAACTAAATAGATCCTTCTAACTTAACTTTTAAAATACTTCAAGACCTGTAATATAACATAAATATATGCTAATTTAACAAGGTATAACTTGGTTTTTCAAAGAACACCTTAAAAACTGAATTTACGACGTCGGAGTGTAACCGGGGGCTGTTTTGGGTTGGATAATTAAAAACCATCTTAAACTTTGTATTGGAGGTTTATTTTCTGGAAAAATGATTTTTACTATGAATATGATAACACATAAAAATTTCATGATTTAACTCAAAGTATAAGTATTTTTAGAAAAATAATCATTTAAGGTTGTTTACATGATGGAAAATGATTAACTTCATAAGTTTCACTAAAGTTTGACCTATGACCTGTGATTTCAAATACAAACTAAGGTATTTACAGTTCATAGTCTTAAAGAGGGACTCGATCCAAGGAAGTGACAAGTTGAATCAACGAAAACGGAGTTGTAACGAAGAAACTATGACCAAAACGAGATCGGATATCTAAGACTTGTTTAACTTCGGGATTAATTGGGAAAAATTAAAATAAAATCACATATTTCTAAGATAACATGATATTTTATATATATGTACTTATAATTCAATTTTATATGGTTCAGGATCACCCGCAAACAACACGAGAAGATTAATCATAAGATCCCATGTTTGTACGCAACACGTCATTTGACAACACCGGTACTTTATGTACGCAACACGTCATTTGACAATACCGGTACCGTGGGTCAAGATTAATCTCGACCAATACATATACGATGGGGTTTTATTTATTTCGTTAGGGGGTTTTATTTATTTCATTGCGGGTATATTAAACATCTAAAAATGAACCATTAAAATTGAATTACTAACAACGAACTGCTAACTACGGACTAAGGAATTATTCAAAGTATTAAAAGTATAACAAGTATATATATGTGACGTTTGTTTAAAAAGAAAAGGTATTGATATATTATATATGGATAGGTTCATGATATCAACCGGAGACCAAGTCAAATTATATATATATCTTCAAGACGAAAGTGAGTATATAGTCCCACTTTTAAACTCTAAGTATTTCGGGATGAGAATACATGTATTTTATGTTTTACGTTATGGACACAAGTAACTGAAAAATATATTCTACGTTGAGTTGTACCACTGGCATACTTCCCTGTAGCTTGGTAACTAATATTTACAGCGGTATTGTAAACGCGAATCCTGTTGATAGATCTATCGGGCCTGACAACCCCAACCGGACTGGACGACCAGTATTCAACGGTTGCACAGTACTTCGTTTTGTGACTACATTTGGTACGGTGTAGTAAGATTTCATAATAAAGGGAATATGCGACGTGATTAAATGTTAAGTATGGTTACCAAGTGCTCAACCACTTAGAATATTTTTATTAAAATGTTTACATATGAAATCTTGTGGTCTATATTTATATCGCTGCCGGCATTAAACCTATATCTCACCAACTTTATGTTGACGTTTTAAACATGTCTATTCTCAGGTGATAACTAAAAGCTTCCGCTGCAACATGTTGAATTTAAGCAAGATCTTGAGTATGCATATTTGTGTCAAAAATAAAACTGCATATCCGAGGAATTGTAATGTAAAATATGCTAGAAATCGTATTGTTATCATCACATGTAAAGTTTGTAAGTCTAAGATTATCGCTAAACGATAATCATCTTTATATTGTCTAAAGCTTGTATTAACATAAGAGTTATGGTTTGTAATGTAAAATAAATGCAGTTGTTCTTTTAAAAATGTCGCATATAGAGGTCAATACCTCGCAATGAAATCATACGTTATCTAACTCGTTCTTATGGTTAAGGACGGGTTATGACATGTGGTATCAGAGCGGTGGTCTTAGCGAACCAGGTTTGCATTAGTGTGTCTAACCGAGAAGTCGTTAGGATACATTAGTAAGTCTGGACTTTGACCGGGTCTGATTTTTAAAAAACCATTGCTTATCATTGTTGGTTAAAATTTATATGTAAATATTATGTAGTACTAATGGGTTAGTTGTTATGTGATAGATGTCGGGCTCGAAACTTATTATCACATTCAGCGACTCCGAACCATAATCTTCAGATGGTGTTCCAGTCATTAACCTATCCGATGACGAAAATGATATCTTTGAGGAAGACTCACAAATTCCGGATGAACCAACTATAGGGAACCCGGAAAGTGAACCCGAGGAGGAAAGTGAACCCGAGGAAGAAAGTGAACCCGAGGAAGAAATACAAGAAATTACGAAAGACAAGTTCGAACTAGGAAAGAAACGAAAGGCTAATGAATTAGAAAATTCAAATCCCGAGTTTAGTGAGGATGATGTGGCACCAACTCCACTAAACACTACCACCCCTATTCCCGCTATTCCTATTCGTTCTATCCCGGCATCTAGTTCTTTAGTCCCACAGCCAAAATATAGGCAGACAGCCAGGATAAGCGTTAAGCGATTCTTTGAACCTAAACGTCCTAGAAAATAGACCAAACGATGCGCTGCTGTATTAAACCATGGGATCATATAATGTTTTGTATAATATTATTAGTGTGGTTTGTTTAATGTTCGATTTAAGATAAGCATATGTAAAATAGTGAAGTATGAAATGCAATAATTTTCCATGGTTAAGTATTATTTAGATGGTAGTAATTGGTTCTGTACTAAGCTATTAAGTATGAACATTAACGGGTAGGTATTACCCTAGATATAATTATAAAATGCTAATAAGAAGAAAAGGCTTTTATAATAATACCTGGTTCATATTATTAACAAGCTATAATGTACTATAAATACACACTACATCTATAATAATCCATGTGAATAATTATTTTCTTTCATTAGGAAATGGCGCGATTGAATCGAATGACGGAACAAGAAGTCGAGGAATTCATCAACCAGCGAGTGAACGACAGAATGTTATGGGTCGAAGCTGCAAGAGCTGCTGCAGTTAACCCAAATCCTCGTGTAGGATACACCTACAAGACGTTTCAAGCTTGCAAGCCCTCATCATTCAGTGGAACGGAAGGACCGATCGGTTTAACCCGGTGGATAGAAAAGATGGAGACTGTGTTTAAAATCAGTGGTTGTGTTGAAAAGGACATGACCAAGTATGCATCGTGCACTTTACAAGATAGTGCACTCACGTGGTGGAAAAATTATGTGAAGGCTGTAGGAGGAGATGTAGCTTATGATACTCCGTGGGAAGAATTCAAAACAATGTTAATCAACGAATATTGTCCAAGGAACGAGGTTAGGAAGTTGGAAGATGAGTTACGAAGTCTGAAGGTTATTGGTACTGAAATCACCAACTACAATCAGCGATTCATGGAATTAGTTTTGCTATGTCCTGAATTGGTTCCAACCGAAGAACGGAAGATTGAAATGTACAAAGATGGTTTGCCCAAAAAGGTCAAGGCAAATGTTACAGCATCGAAACCTAAGACAATTCATGAAGCTATAACCATGGCAAACGAGCTAATGGATCAGGTCATCATGGATAAGAAAGTATCCAATACTGATGTGAAGGTATCAGGTAACAAAATAAAGTGGAATGGAAATTATGATCGAGGTAACCAACAACAATCTTTTAAGAAACAAGAAAACACGCAAGGTGCGGGTAGTGGTTTAAGCTTTGGTTATAAAGGACAAAATCCTTTATGCAACCGATGCCACAAACATCACTCTTGTTACTGTAATGTGGTATGCAACAAATGTAATCGAAAGGGTCATCTTGCTGAAGATTGTAGGGCTCTCGTTACAAATACAAATGGTACCAAGAGTCCTGCCACCAATGCAAATAGAACTGCTTTGGCTACCATTACTTGTTTTGGGTGTGGAAAACAAGGTCACTATAAGAGCCAGTGCCCGAATCCAGAGAAGAATATCGGACCTGCACGTGGGAGAGCATTTGTTATTAATGCTAGAGAGGCATGTGAAGACCCGAAGCTTGTTACGGGTACGTTTACCATTAATAACTTATCCGCATCTATTATATTTGATACTGGTGCCGATAGAAATTACGTGAGTAGAGGCTTTTACGCTAAATTGAATTGTTCATCATTACCTCTAGATGCTAAGTACATGATTGAGTTAGCTAATGGTAAACTAATTAAAGCCGATAAAATTTGCCGTGATTGTAAAATAAATTTAGCCGGAGAAACATTTAAAATTGACTTAATACCCGTAGAATTAGGAAGTTTTGATGTAATAGTCGGCATGGACTGGATGTCCAAAGTAGGAGCTGAAGTTGTGTGTGCCAAGAAGGCAATTCGCATTCCTTGTAAGGATAGAATGCCGGTGATGATTTATGGAGAGAAGGGTAACTCAAAGCTAAAACTCACTAGTTATTTGAAAGCTCAAAAGTGCTTGAAGAAAGGGTACTATGCTATCTTAGCACATGTTAATAAAGTCGAAAAGAAAGAAAAAGAGAAGTGCATCAACGACGTGCCTGTGGCAAGAGATTTTCCTGAAGTTTTTCCGGAAGAGTTGCCGGGATTACCTCCATTTAGATCTGTAGAATTTCAAATAGATCTTGTACCAGGAGCTGCACCGGTTGCCCGTGCTCCATATAGACTTGCACCGTCCGAGTTAAAAGAACTTCAGATTCAGTTAAAAGAATTACTGGATCGTGGATTCATACGACCAAGTACTTCACCGTGGGGAGCTCCAATTTTATTCGTCAAGAAGAAAGACGGATCTTTCCGAATGTGTATAGATTATCGTGAATTAAATAAGTTAACTATCAAGAATCGGTATCCACTACCGAGAATTGACGACTTATTTGATCAACTCCAAGGATCATGTGTTTATTCGAAAATTGACCTAAGATCGGGCTATCATCAACTACGTGTCAAAGAAGAAGATATACCGAAAACTGCTTTTCGGACACGTTATGATCATTACGAATTTTTGGTCATGCCGTTTGGGTTGACAAATGCGCCAGCTGTATTCATGGACCTCATGAATCAAGTTTGTAGTCCATATTTAGATAAGTTTGTTATCGTTTTCATTGATGATATTCTTATCTATTCCAAGAGTGAGCAAGAGCATGAGCAGCATTTAAGGTTGATATTAGAGTTGTTGAGAAAAGAACAGCTATATGCTAAATTTTCTAAATGTGCTTTCTGGTTGAAAGAAGTGCAATTTCTTGGCCACGTTGTTAGTAGCAAAGGAATTCAGGTTGATCCAGCAAAAATTGAAGCCATTGAAAAATGGGAGACTCCTAAGACACCAACGCAGATACGCCAATTTTTGGGTTTAGCCGGTTATTATAGAAGGTTTATTCAAGATTTTTCCCGAATAGCTAAGCCGTTGACAGCGTTAACGCAAAAAGGGAAGAAATACGAATGGACTTCGGAGCAGGAGAACGCATTTCAATTACTGAAGAAGAAGTTAACTACGGCGCCTATTTTATCGTTACCTGAAGGGAACGATGATTTTGAAATATATTGTGACGCTTCGCGACAAGGTTTTGGTTGTGTTCTTATGCAACGAAAGAAAGTTATTGCATACGCATCCCGACAATTAAAGATTCACGAGCGGAATTATACGACGCATGATCTAGAACTGGGAGCAGTCGTGTTTGCATTGAAGATATGGAGACACTACTTGTATGGGGTTAAATGCACTGTGTTTACTGATCATAAAAGCCTTCAACATATTTTCGATCAAAAACAGCTGAACATGAGGCAACGTAGGTGGGTCGAGCTGATAAACGACTATGATTGTGAAATTCGTTATCATCCCGGGAAGGCGAACGTGGTGGCCGATGCTCTAAGCAGAAAGGAACGAGAACCAATTCGAGTACGAGCGATGAACATAAAAATTCGCATGAATCTCAACTCACAAATCAAAGAAGTTCAACGAGAAGCACTTACTAAAGAAAACATAAGAAATGAAATAATGAAGAAGTATGAGAAGCAACTCGTTATACGGGAAGACGGAATTCGATATTTTGCAAACCGTATTTGGGTACCGAAGTTGGGAGGATTAAGGAAGTTGATATTGAATGAGGCACATAAGACAAGATACTCGATACATCCTGGAGTTGGAAAGATGTATCAAGATCTTAAGACGCATTATTGGTGGCCTAATTTAAAGACAGACGTTGCAACATATGTTGGGGAGTGTTTAACTTGTTCCAAAGTCAAAGCAGAACACCAAAAGCCGTCAGGATTACTTCAACAACCAGAAATCCCAGAATGGAAATGGGACGGTATTACCATGGATTTCATCACGAAGTTACCAAAGACTGCCTGGGGATACGACACTATTTGGGTAATTGTTGATCGTCTTACCAAATCTGCACATTTCTTGCCTATAAAGGAAACGGATAGAATGGAGAAATTATTACGATTATATATAAAGGAAATTGTTTCAAGGCATGGAATACCTATTTCCATTATATCCGATCGGGATAGTAGATTTACATCAAAGTTCTGGCAATCACTACAGGAGGCCCTAGGAACTCGTTTGGATATGAGCACCGCATATCATTCGCAAACCGACGGGCAGAGTGAAAGAACAATTCAAACTCTTGAAGACATGCTCAGGGCATGTGTGATCGATTTTGGAAACGGATGGGATAAATATCTACCATTAGCAGAATTCTCGTATAATAATAGTTATCATGCGAGCATTAAAGCTGCGCCATTCGAAGCACTGTATGGAAGGAAGTGTAGATCTCCTATCTGTTGGAATGAAGTAGGAGATCGACAATTAACTGGTCCCGAGATCATACATGAAACAACAGAAAAGATAGTACAAATTAAGGAAAGATTGAAAACAGCCCGTAGTCGCCAAAAGAGCTACGCCGATGTTCGAAGGAAACCATTAGAGTTTCAGATCGGTTACATGGTTATGTTAAAAGTGTCACCATGGAAAGGTGTAATACGTTTCGGCAAAAGGGGTAAACTGAACCCAAGGTACGTAGGCCCGTTCAAGATTATTGAACGCATTGGACCGGTAGCTTATCGACTCGAGTTACCGCAACAACTCGCCGGAGTACATAATACCTTTCACGTCTCGAACCTTAAGAAGTGTCTTTCAAAGGAAGATCTCACCATTCCTCTTGAAGAAATCCATGTCGATGAGAAACTACAATTCATCGAAGAACCAATCGAAATCATGGACCGTGAAGTTAAACAACTCAAGCAGAGCAACATACCGATCGTTAAGGTTCGTTGGAATGCTCGAAGAGGTCCTGAGTTTACTTGGGAACGAGAGGATCAGATGAAACAAAAGTATCCACACTTGTTTCTCGATGACGCAAAATAGGTACAATTTTAAAATTTCGGGACGAAATTTATTTAACGGGGAGGTAATGTAACGACCCGCACTTTTTCGATCGTTCTATACTTATAAGATTAATATTTACATAAATTAAACCTTACCAACATGATAAGCAATCCAAATTGTCAAGATTTATATTTCCGAAAAGAGTTTACACAACGTTTGACCGTCTAGTTTGACCGATGATATCACGAACTATATAACATATGATAATTATACGTTTGTGTATATATATGTATATATACATATTTAACATGATCTAAGGATGTTTTAATATCTCATTTTGTATTAATAACAATAAGTTATAAGTATATTTTGAAACTACTAACTTAAGTTTTCAAAACGATAACCATACGTAACGTTATTTGACATAAATACTTATAACATATAATGTTTATACATATATCGTATATGTAATGTATTTAATCACTTTTAAAGACTTAAATACATAAAACAATATAAGTGTATTCACAAAAGATAGCTATATTTGAATTCTCATTCCATTTTTCACAAAATTTCTATACGTATATCTAGAGTACATCTACTCGTATCATACCTAGCTTCTATACGTATTTACTATTGGTATATACACATCAAATCACCACCAACCAGCCCTTGTTCAATGCCTTATGTATAAGGTAACTACTTTTGTTATCTAGTATGACAATTTCACATGATTAAAAGTTTTTTTCACAAAATTACAAACTTATACACCTTTTACACCACCATTTATACTCCATTCCATTTTCATTTTACTACACATTTCTTTAACCAAAAACACACTCTTAAGAAACTCCATAACCATTCAGCTAGTATCCATGAAGATCTAGCCATAAAAACATCACTTAAACACCATAAGAAAAACCTTACAAAAACACTTCAAGAATCCTTTCAAGAACACAAGTTTACTTCCAATCTTTCATCCAATTCCATCACTCTTTTGGTTCTAGGTCTTTACTCCTCTTTTACAGCAATCTTGTCCAAGTAACTTGAGGTAGTAATTATGTTCATAACCTTATTCGATTCATATATGTATAGCTATCTTCTTTTATGGTATAAAATTTTAACAACAAGAACATAGTTTGAATGTTTTCAAACTTGTTTGCAAACTAAATAGATCCTTCTAACTTAACTTTTAAAATACTTCAAGACCTGTAATATAACATAAATATATGCTAATTTAACAAGGTATAACTTGGTTTTTCAAAGAACACCTTAAAAACTGAATTTACGACGTCGGAGTGTAACCGGGGGCTGTTTTGGGTTGGATAATTAAAAACCATCTTAAACTTTGTATTGGAGGTTTATTTTCTGGAAAAATGATTTTTACTATGAATATGATAACACATAAAAATTTCATGATTTAACTCAAAGTATAAGTATTTTTAGAAAAATAATCATTTAAGGTTGTTTACATGATGGAAAATGATTAACTTCATAAGTTTCACTAAAGTTTGACCTATGACCTGTGATTTCAAATACAAACTAAGGTATTTACAGTTCATAGTCTTAAAGAGGGACTCGATCCAAGGAAGTGACAAGTTGAATCAACGAAAACGGAGTTGTAACGAAGAAACTATGACCAAAACGAGATCGGATATCTAAGACTTGTTTAACTTCGGGATTAATTGGGAAAAATTAAAATAAAATCACATATTTCTAAGATAACATGATATTTTATATATATGTACTTATAATTCAATTTTATATGGTTCAGGATCACCCGCAAACAACACGAGAAGATTAATCATAAGATCCCATGTTTGTACGCAACACGTCATTTGACAACACCGGTACTTTATGTACGCAACACGTCATTTGACAACACCGGTACCGTGGGTCAAGATTAATCTCGACCAATACATATACGATGGGGTTTTATTTATTTCGTTAGGGGGTTTTATTTATTTCATTGCGGGTATATTAAACATCTAAAAATGAACCATTAAAATTGAATTACTAACAACAAACTGCTAACTACGGACTAAGGAATTATTCAAAGTATTAAAAGTATAACAAGTATATATATGTGACGTTTGTTTAAAAAGAAAAGGTATTGATATATTATATATGGATAGGTTCATGATATCAACCGGAGACCAAGTCAAATTATATATATATCTTCAAGACGAAAGTGAGTATATAGTCCCACTTTTAAACTCTAAGTATTTCGGGATGAGAATACATGTATTTTATGTTTTACGTTATGGACACAAGTAACTGAAAAATATATTCTACGTTGAGTTGTACCACTGGCATACTTCCCTGTAGCTTGGTAACTAATATTTACAGCGGTATTGTAAACGCGAATCCTGTTGATAGATCTATCGGGCCTGACAACCCCAACCGGACTGGACGACCAGTATTCAACGGTTGCACAGTACTTCGTTTTGTGACTACATTTGGTACGGTGTAGTAAGATTTCATAATAAAGGGAATATGCGACGTGATTAAATGTTAAGTATGGTTACCAAGTGCTCAACCACTTAGAATATTTTTATTAAAATGTTTACATATGAAATCTTGTGGTCTATATTTATATCGCTGCCGGCATTAAACCTATATCTCACCAACTTTATGTTGACATTTTAAACATGTCTATTCTCAGGTGATAACTAAAAGCTTCCGCTGCAACATGTTGAATTTAAGCAAGATCTTGAGTATGCATATTTGTGTCAAAAATAAAACTGCATATCCGAGGAATTGTAATGTAAAATATGCTAGAAATCGTATTGTTATCATCACATGTAAAGTTTGTAAGTCTAAGATTATCGCTAAACGATAATCATCTTTATATTGTCTAAAGCTTGTATTAACATAAGAGTTATGGTTTGTAATGTAAAATAAATGCAGTTGTTCTTTTAAAAATGTCGCATATAGAGGTCAATACCTCGCAATGAAATCATACGTTATCTAACTCGTTCTTATGGTTAAGGACGGGTTATGACATGAGGTCTACGGACCAGGGGTTAATAGAACAAAAGGAACAAATGGTGTCGGAACGAGTAATGGCGGAGCAAGTAGTGTCGGAGCAAGTTATGCCAATGTAGTTTGTTATAAATGTGGAAAACCAGGCCACATTATTAGAAATTGCCCGAACCAGGAGAACACGAATGGACAAGGCCGCGGAAGAGTTTTCAATATTAATGCGGCAGAGGCACAGGAAGACCCGGAGCTTGTTACGGGTACGTTTCTTATTGACAATAAATCTGCTTACGTTTTATTTGATTCGGGTGCGGATAGAAGCTATATGAGTAGAGATTTTTGTGCTAAATTAAGTTGTCCATTGACGCCTTTGGATAGTAAATTTTTACTCGAATTAGCAAATGGTAAATTAATTTCAGCAGATAATATATGTCGGAATCGAGAAATTAAACTGGTTAGCGAAACATTTAAGATTGATTTGATACCAGTAGAGTTAGGGAGTTTTGATGTGATAATCGGTATGGACTGGTTGAAAGAAGTGAAAGCAGAGATCGTTTGTTACAAAAATGCAATTCGCATTATACGAGAAAAAGGAAAACCCTTAATGGTGTACGGAGAAAAGGGCAACACGAAGCTACATCTTATTAGTAATTTGAAGGCACAAAAACTAATAAGAAAAGGTTGCTATGCTGTTCTAGCACACGTCGAGAAAGTACAAACTGAAGAAAAGAGCATCAATGATGTTCCCATTGCAAAAGAATTTCCCGATGTATTTCCGAAAGAATTACCGGGATTACCCCCACATCGATCCGTTGAATTTCAAATAGATCTTGTACCAGGAGCTGCACCAATAGCTCGTGCTCCTTACAGACTCGCACCCAGCGAGATGAAAGAACTGCAAAGCCAATTACAAGAACTTTTAGAGCGTGGTTTCATTCGACCAAGCACATCACCGTGGGGAGCTCCTGTTTTGTTTGTCAAGAAGAAAGATGGTACATTCAGGTTGTGTATCGACTACCGAGAGTTGAACAAACTTACCATCAAGAACCGCTACCCACTACCGAGAATCGACGACTTATTTGATCAACTACAAGGCTCATCTGTTTATTCAAAGATTGACTTACGTTCCGGGTATCATCAAATGCGGGTGAAAGAAGATGATATTCCAAAGACTGCTTTCAGAACACGTTACGGTCATTACGAGTTTATGGTCATGTCGTTTGGTTTAACTAATGCACCAGCTGTGTTCATGGACCTTATGAACCGAGTGTGTGGACCATACCTTGACAAGTTTGTCATTGTTTTCATTGATGACATACTTATTTACTCAAAGAATGACCAAGAACACGGTGAACATTTGAGAAAGGTGTTAGAAGTATTGAGGAAGGAAGAATTGTACGCTAAGTTTTCAAAGTGTGCATTTTGGTTGGAAGAAGTTCAATTCCTCGGTCACATAGTGAACAAAGAAGGTATTAAGGTGGATCCGGCAAAGATAGAAACTGTTGAAAAGTGGGAAACCCCGAAAACTCCGAAACACATACGCCAGTTTTTAGGACTAGCTGGTTACTACAGAAGGTTCATCCAAGACTTTTCCAGAATAGCAAAACCCTTGACTGCATTAACGCATAAAGGGAAGAAATTTGAATGGAATGATGAACAAGAGAAAGCGTTTCAGTTATTGAAGAAAAAGCTAACTACGGCACCTATATTGTCATTGCCTGAAGGGAATGATGATTATGTGATTTATTGTGATGCATCAAAGCAAGGTCTCGGTTGTGTATTAATGCAACGAACGAAGGTGATTGCTTATGCGTCTAGACAATTGAAGATTCACGAACAAAATTATACGACGCATGATTTGGAATTAGGCGCGGTTGTTTTTGCATTAAAGACTTGGAGGCACTACTTATATGGGGTCAAAAGTATTATATATACCGACCACAAAAGTCTTCAACACATATTTAATCAGAAACAACTGAATATGAGGCAGCGTAGGTGGATTGAATTATTGAATGATTACGACTTTGAGATTCGTTACCACCCGGGGAAGGCAAATGTGGTAGCCGATGCCTTGAGCAGGAAGGACAGAGAACCCATTCGAGTAAAATCTATGAATATAATGATTCATAATAACATTACTACTCAAATAAAGGAGGCGCAACAAGGAGTTTTAAAAGAGGGAAATTTAAAGGATGAAATACCCAAAGGATCGGAGAAGCATCTTAATATTCGGGAAGACGGAACCCGGTATAGGGCTGAAAGGATTTGGGTACCAAAATTTGGAGATATGAGAGAAATGGTACTTAGAGAAGCTCATAAAACCAGATACTCAATACATCCTGGAACGGGGAAGATGTACAAGGATCTCAAGAAACATTTTTGGTGGCCGGGTATGAAAGCCGATGTTGCTAAATACGTAGGAGAATGTTTGACGTGTTCTAAGGTCAAAGCTGAGCATCAGAAACCATCAGGTCTACTTCAACAACCCGAAATCCCGGAATGGAAATGGGAAAACATTACCATGGATTTCATCACTAAATTGCCAAGGACTGCAAGTGGTTTTGATACTATTTGGGTAATAGTTGATCGTCTCACCAAATCAGCACACTTCCTGCCAATAAGAGAAGATGACAAGATGGAGAAGTTAGCACGACTGTATTTGAAGGAAGTCGTCTCCAGACATGGAATACCAATCTCTATTATCTCTGATAGGGATGGCAGATTTATTTCAAGATTCTGGCAGACATTACAGCAAGCATTAGGAACTCGTCTAGACATGAGTACTGTCTATCATCCACAAACTGATGGGCAGAGCGAAAGGACGATACAAACGCTTGAAGACATGCTACGAGCATGTGTTATTGATTTCGGAAACAGTTGGGATCGACATCTACCGTTAGCAGAATTTTCCTACAACAACAGCTACCATTCAAGCATTGAGATGGCGCCGTTTGAAGCACTTTATGGTAGAAAGTGCAGGTCTCCGATTTGTTGGAGTGAAGTGGGGGATAGACAGATTACGGGTCCGGAGATTATACAAGAAACTACCGAGAAGATCATCCAAATTCAACAACGGTTGAAAACCGCCCAAAGTCGACAAAAGAGCTACGCTGACATTAAAAGAAAAGATATAGAATTTGAATTTGGAGAGATGGTCATGCTTAAAGTTGCACCTTGGAAAGGCGTTGTTCGATTTGGTAAACGAGGGAAATTAAATCCAAGGTATATTGGACCATTCAAGATTATTGATCGTGTCGGACCAGTAGCTTACCGACTTGAGTTACCTCAACAACTCGCGGCTGTACATAACACTTTCCACGTCTCGAATTTGAAGAAATGTTTTGCTAAAGAAGATCTCACTATTCCGTTAGATGAAATTCAAATCAACGAAAAACTTCAATTCATCGAAGAACCCGTCGAAATAATGGATCGTGAGGTTAAAAGACTTAAGCAAAACAAGATACCAATTGTTAAGGTTCGATGGAATGCTCGTAGAGGACCCGAGTTCACCTGGGAGCGTGAAGATCAGATGAAGAAGAAATACCCGCATCTATTTCCAGAAGATTCGTCAACACCTTCAACAGCTTAAAATTTCGGGACGAAATTTATTTAACGGGTAGGTACTGTAGTGACCCGAACTTTTCCATGTTTATATATATTAATTGAGATTGATATTTACATGATTAAATGTTTCCAACATGTTAAGCAATCAAACTTGTTAAGACTTGATTAATTGAAATATGTTTCATATAGACAATTGACCACCCAAGTTGACCGGTGATTCACGAACGTTAAAACTTGTAAAAACTATATGATGACATATATATGGATATATATATAGTTAACATGATACTATGATAAGTAAACATATCATTAAGTATATTAACAATGAACTACATATGTAAAAACAAGACTACTAACTTAATGATTTTTAAACGAGACATATATGTAACGATTATCGTAGTAAAGACATTTAATGTATATATATCATATTAAGAGATATTCATACATGATAATATCATGATAATATAATAATTTAAAATCTCATTTGATATTATAAACATTGGGTTAACAACATTTAACAAGATCGTTAACCTAAAGGTTTCAAAACAACACTTACATGTAACGACTAACGATGACTTAACGACTCAGTTAAAATGTATATACATGTAGTGTTTTAATATGTATTTATACACTTTTGAAAGACTTCAATACACTTATCAAAATACTTCTACTTAACAAAAATGCTTACAATTACATCCTCGTTCAGTTTCATCAACAATTCTACTCGTATGCACCCGTATTCGTACTCGTACAATACACAGCTTTTAGATGTATGTACTATTGGTATATACACTCCAATGATCAGCTCTTAGCAGCCCATGTGAGTCACCTAACACATGTGGGAACCATCATTTGGCAACTAGCATGAAATATCTCATAAAATTACAAAAATATGAGTAATCATTCATGACTTATTTACATGAAAACAAAATAACATATCCTTTATATCTAATCCATACACCAACGACCAAAAACACCTACAAACACTTTCATTCTTCAATTTTCTTCATCTAATTGATCTCTCTCAAGTTCTATCTTCAAGTTCTAAGTGTTCTTCATAAATTCCAAAAGTTCTAGTTTCATAAAATCAAGAATACTTTCAAGTTTGCTAGCTCACTTCCAATCTTGTAAGGTGATCATCCAACCTCAAGAAATCTTTGTTTCTTACAGTAGGTTATCATTCTAATACAAGGTAATAATCATATTCAAACTTTGGTTCAATTTCTATAACTATAACAATCTTATTTCAAGTGATGATTTTACTTGAACTTGTTTTCGTGTCATGATTCTGCTTCAAGAACTTCGAGCCATCCAAGGATCCATTGAAGCTAGATCCATTTTTCTCTTTTCCAGTAGGTTTATCCAAGGAAATTAAGGTAGTAATGATGTTCATAACATCATTCGATTCATACATATAAAGCTATCTTATTCGAAGGTTTAAACTTGTAATCACTAGAACATAGTTTAGTTAATTCTAAACTTGTTCGCAAACAAAAGTTAATCCTTCCAACTTGACTTTTAAAATCAACTAAACACATGTTCTATATCTTTATGATATGCTAACTTAATGATTTAAAACCTGGAAACACGAAAAACACCGTAAAACCGGATTTACGCCGTCGTAGTAACACCGCTGGCTGTTTTGGGTTAGTTAATTAAAAACTATGATAAACTTTGATTTAAAAGTTGTTATTCTGAGAAAATGATTTTTATTATGAACATGAGACTATATCCAAAAATTATGGTTAAACTCAAAGTGGAAGTATGTTTTCTAAAATGGTCATCTAGACGTCGTTCTTTCGACTGAAATGACTACCTTTACAAAAACGACTTGTAACTTATTTTTCAGACTATAAACCTATACTTTTTCTGTTTAGATTCATAAAATAGAGTTCAATATGAAATCATAGCAATTTGATTCACTCAAAACGGATTTAAAATGAAGAAGTTATGGGTAAAACAAGATTGGATAATTTTTCTCATTTTAGCTACGTGAAAATTGGTAACAAATCTATTCCAACCATAACTTAATCAACTTGTATTGTATATTATGTAATCTTGAGATACCATAGACACGTATACAATGTTTCGACCTATCATGTCGACACATCTATATATATTTCGGAACAACCATAGACACTCTATATGTGAATGTTGGAGTTAGCTATACAGGGTTGAGGTTGATTCCAAAATATATATAGTTTGAGTTGTGATCAATACTGAGATACGTATACACTGGGTCGTGGATTGATTCAAGATAATATTTATCGATTTATTTCTGTACATCTAACTGTGGACAACTAGTTATAGGTTACTAACGAGGACATCTGACTTAATAAACTTAAAACATCAAAATATATTAAAAGTGTTGTAAATATATTTTGAACATACTTTAATATATATGTATATATTGTTATAGGTTCGTGAATCAACAGTGGCCAAGTCTTACTTCCCGACGAAGTAAAAATCTGTGAAAGTGAGTTATAGTCCCACTTTTAAAATCTAATATTTTTGGGATGAGAATACATGCAGGTTTTATAAATGATTTACAAAATAGACACAAGTACGTGAAACTACATTCTATGGTTGAATTATCGAAATCGAATATGCCCCTTTTTATTAAGTCTGGTAATCTAAGAATTAGGGAACAGACACCCTAATTGACGCGAATCCTAAAGATAGATCTATTGGGCCTAACAAACCCCATCCAAAGTACCGGATGCTTTAGTACTTCGAAATTTATATCATATCCGAAGGGTGTCCCGGAATGATGGGGATATTCTTATATATGCATCTTGTTATTGTCGGTTACCAGGTGTTCACCATATGAATGATTTTTATCTCTATGTATGGGATGTGTATTGAAATATGAAATCTTGTGGTCTATTGTTATGATTTGATATATATAGGTTAAACCTATAACTCACCAACATTTTTGTTGACGTTTAAAGCATGTTTATTCTCAGGTGAATATTAAGAGCTTCCGCTGTTGCATACTAAAATAAGGACAAGATTTGGAGTCCATGTTTGTATGATATTGTGTAAAAACTGCATTCAAGAAACTGATTTCGATGTAACATATTTGTATTGTAAACCATTATGTAATGGTCGTGTGTAAACAGGATATTCTTTGATAATCTACGTAAAGCTTTTTAAACCTTTATTTATGAAATAAAGGTTATGGTTTGTTTTAAAAATGAATGCAGTCTTTGAAAAACGTCTCATATAGAGGTCAAAACCTCGCAACGAAATCAATTAATATGGAACGTTTTTAATCAATAAGAACGGGACATTTCAATAACCCTCCTTTTTCCGTTAATTTATTTTAACGCCCGTCTTTTTTTTTAGATAATATCTTCCGTTATCTAAATTCGTACCTTCCGTTAACTAACGTTCTTAATATTCCCGTTACTGGATTTTTAACATCTTCCGTTTACTCTCGCGTATTTAAAATAATTCGTTTGGTTAATTCATACATCCGCTTTAAACTTGAGGGACTAAAGTTGCCAAGGGACCAAACTAGTTAACGAGGTCAACTAGTCAAACCCCTCCTCCCCACCATTCATTTGATTTTCTTTTCTTTTCTCTTTTTCTCTCATTTACTACTTCCATCTTTCACCATTTTCATCTTCAACAAATAATCATCATCTAATTCAAGTCTAGCAAGCTTCCAACAAAACAAATTGTACTTCTGGAATCGTCTCTTCATCCTCTACGTTTTGATACTAGCTTCATCTCTTTTGGGTAACTTTCTAAAAACTCTAGATTTCTCTAAATTCGTTTTATAAACTTAAAAGTGTGTTAGTTAGTGTCTATGGCTCGAGTCTAACATGAATATGTGATTTATTTGCTCGATCTTGCTATTTTGCATAAATTAGCATGAACTTGAACAAGGGTTTGTGTAGTGACCCGAACTTTTCCATGTTTATATATATTAAATGAAATTGATATTTATATGATTAAATGTTTCCAACATGATAAGTAATCAAACTTTTTAAGACTTGATTATTTGAAATGAGTTTCATATAGACAATTGACCACCCAAGTTGACCGGCGATTCACGAACGTTAAAAACTTGTAAAAACTACATGATGATATATAAATGGATATATATATATATATATATATATATATATATATATATATATATATATATATATATATATATATATATATATATATATATATATATATATATATATTTGGTTAACATGAGATTATGATAAGTAAGTATCTCCATAAATATGTTAACAATGATTTATATACAAACAAATGAGATTATTGATTTAAGAAACTCGAAAATGATATATATAACGATTATCGTTATAACAACGTCTTACTAAATACATATGTATCATATTAATATATTGTTACACTATATTTAACATGATAAAATGATAATTAACTAAATCATTAAGTGTGTTAACAATGAACTACATATGTAAAAACAAGACTACTAACTTAAGGATTTCGAAACGAGACATATATGTAACGATTATCGTTGTAATATTATTTTAACATATATATATATATATATGATGTTAAGATATATTTATACACCATGTTATTATGATAACATAACAATTTAACATCTTATTTAAGTATTATAACAATGGATTAATTACATTTAACAAGATCGTTAACTTAAAGGTTTCAAAACAACACTTACATGTAACGACTAACGGTGACATAACAACTCAGTTAAAATGTATATGCATGGAGTGTATTAATATGTATTAGTACACTTTTGAAAGACTTCAAGACACATATCAAAGTACTTCTACTTAGCAAAAATGCTCACAATTACATTCTCATTCATTTTCATCAACATTTCTACTCGTATGTACCCGTATTCGTACTCGTACAATACACAGCTTCTAGATGTATTTACTATTAGTATATACACCTTTAATCATTCATTCTTAGCAGCCATCTTAGAGTCAAAAACATGTGGAACCATTATTTAACAACTTGTATGACTAATGAGCTGAAAACAAACTTAAGGATCTTTTTTTTCTTTATAACAAGTAATCCCGTTTTTATGATTTCACTCCATTTTTCTATTCCATTTTCTCATACTTACACTCTAAATTCTCACTCAAAATACTCCTAACATCATACTTGATCATATCCAAGCATTTTCACCATCTTTTGGCTTCAATTACAAGCTTTAATCATCATAAAAACAACCATTCAAGAACACTTCAAGAAATCTTTCAAACTTGCTAGCTTACTTCCAATCTTGCAAATCCATTTCAAGTGATCATCCAATCTCAAGAAATCTTTCTTATTTACGGTAAGATATCTTTCTAATTCAAGGTAATACTCATAATCAAACTTTGATTCAATTTCTATAAATATAACAATCTTATTTCGAGTGGAAATCTTACTTGAACTTGTTTTCGTGTCATGATTCTACTTCAAGAACTTTCAAGCCATCCAAGGATCCTTTAAAGCTAGATCTATTTTTCTCTTTTCCAGTAGGTTTATCCACAAAACTTGAGGTAGTGATGATGCTCATAACATCATTCAATTCATACATATAAAGCTATCTTATTCGAATATTTAAACTTGTAATCACTAGAACATAGCTTAGTTAATTCTAAACTTGTTCGCAAACAAAGTTAATCCTTCTAACTTGACTTTTAAAATTAACTAAATACATGTTCTATATCTATATGATATGCTAACTTAATGATTTAAAACCTGGAAATACGAAGAACACCGTAAAACCGGACATACGCCGTCGTAGTGAAAGCGGGGGCTGTTTTGGGTTAAAAAAATAAAAACTATCTTAATCTTTGAATTGGAAGTTTGTTTTCTGGAAAAATTATATTACATATGAACATGATACTATATCCAAAAATCATGGTTAAACTGTAGTGACCCGAACTTTTCCATGTTTATATATATTAGATGAAATTGATATTTACATGATTAAGTGTTTCCAACATGTTAAGCAATCAAACTTGTTAAGACTTGATTAACTAAAATAGGTTTCATATAGACAATTGACCACCCAAGTTGACCGGCGATTCACGAACGTTAAAACTCGTAAAAACGGCATGACGATATATATATATGGATATACATATTGTTAACATGAGATTATGATAAGTAAGTATCTCCATAAGTATATTAACAATGAGTTATATACATAAAAACAAGACTACTAATTTAAGGATTTCGAAACGAGACATATATGTAACGATTATCGTTGTAACGACATTTAAATGTATATATATCATATTAAGATATATTAATATATCATAATATCATGATAATATAATAATTTAACATCTCATTAGATATAATAAAAAATGGGTTAACAATATTAAATGAGATCGTTAACTTAAAGGTTTCAAAACAACACTTACATCTAACGACTAACGATGACTTAACGACTCAGTTAAAATGTATATACATGTAGTGTATTTAGATGTATTAATATACTTTTGGAAGACTTTAAGACATATATCAAAACACTCATACTTAACGAAAATGGTTACAGTTACATTCCAATTCTTTTTTCATCAAGAATTCTAGTCGTATTCATACCCGTATTATACACAGCTTCAAGACGTACTTACTATGGGTATATACCAATAGGAACTAGCATGGGATTCCACTCTTGATTATGTCATACATGACTAATCAATTTTAACTTCTACCATGAACTAGTCAACTAACTAGAACTCCTTTTAACCCCACTCACCACTTACCACTTACCACTCATTATTCACTCCATTTCACTTCCAATTCTCTTTCTAATTCTCTCTCAACACACACACGCACACTTATGAATGAATTTTTCCAGTAGCTAATCATCATCTTAATCAAAAATTACTTCAAGAATCAAGCTATAATCATCTTAGGAAGAACACTTCAAGAACACTTCGAAAATCCTTTCAAGTTTACTAGTTTACATCCAAGCTTTCTAATCCATTTCAAGCAATCATCTAAGATCAAGAAACCTTTGTTATTTATAGTAGGTTATCTTTCTTATTCAAGGTAATATTCATATTCAAACTTTGATTTAATTTCTATGACTATAAACTATCTTAATTCAAGTAAAAATCTTACTTGAACTCGTTTTTGTGTCATGATCCTACTTCAAGAACTTTCAAGCCATCCAAGATCCTTTGAAGCTAGATCATTTCTTATCAATTCCAGTAGGTTTACCTACTAAACTTGAGGTAGTAATGATGTTCATAACATCATTCGATTCATATATATAAAACTATCTTATTCGAAGGTTTAAACTCGTAATCACTAGAACATTGTTTAGGTAATTATAAACTTGTTCACAAACAAAAGTTAATCCTTCTAACTTGACTTTTAAAATCAACTAAACACATGATATATATCTATATGATATGCTAACTTAATGATTTGAAACCGGAAAACACGAAAAACACCGTAAAACCGGATATACGTCGCCGTAGTAACACCGCTGGCTGTTTTGGGTTAGTTAATTAAAAACTATGATAAACTTTTATTTAAAAGTTGTTCTTCTGGGAAAATGATTTTTCTTATGAACATGAAACTATATCCAAAAATCATGGTTAAACTCAAAGTGGAAGTATGTTTTCCAAAGTGGTCATCTAGACGTTGTTTTTTTTTTCGACTGAAATGACTACCTTTACAAAAATGACTTGTAACTTATGTTTCTGACTATAAACCTATAATTTTTCTATTTAGATTCATAAAATAGAGTTCAATATGAAACCATAGCAATTTGATTCACTCAAAACGGATTTAAAATGAAGAAATTATGGGTAAAACAAGATTGGATTTTTTTTATTGTTGTAGCTACGGGAAATATTGTAACAATTCTATACAAATCATAACTTAACAAACTTATATTGTATTATTCATGTATTCTAATTTATATTATGTAATCTTGGGATACCATAGACACGTATACAATGTTTTGACATATCATATCGACCCATCTATATAATATATTTTGGAACAACCATAGACACTCTATATGCAGTAATGTTGGAGTTAGCTATACAGGGTTGAGGTTGATTCCAAAATAATATATATAGTTTGAGTTGTGATCTAGCCTGAGGCTTGTATACACTGGGTCGTGGATTGATCCAAGATAATTTATATTTATTTATTTATGTACATCTAACTGTGGACAACTAGATGTAGGTTACTAACGAGGACTGCTGACTTAACAAACTCAAATCATTAAAACGTAATAAAAAATGTTGTAAATATATTTTGATCATACTTTGATATATATGTACATATTTGTATAGGTTCGTGAATCGATCAGTGGCCAAGTCTTACTTCCCGACGAAGTAAAAAATCTGTGAAAGTGAGTTATAGTTCCACTTTTAAAATCTAATATTTTGGGATGAGAATACATGCAACTTTATAAATGTTTTACGAAATAGACACCAGTAAATGAAACTACATTATATGGGTGAATGATCGAAGCCGAATATGCCCCTTTTTAGCTTGGTAGCCTAAGAATTTGGGAACAAACCCCCAAATTGACGCGAATCCTAAAGATAGATCTATCGGGCCCAACAAGCCACATTCTGGAATTTGTAATGCTTTAGTACTTCGAAATTATCATGTCCGATGGGTGTCCCAGAATGATGGGGATATTCTATATGCATCTTTTTAATGTCGGTTACCAGGTGTTCACTATATGAATGATTTTTATCTCTATGTATGGGATGTATTGAAATATGAAATCTTGTGGTCTATTATTATGATTTGATAATATATAGGTTAAACCTATAACTCACCAATATTTTTGTTGACGTTTTAAGCATGTTTATTCTCAGGTGATTATTAAGAGCTTTCGCTGTTGCATACTAAAATAAGGACAAGATTTAGAGTCCATGCTTTTATGATATTGTGTAAAAACTACATTCAAGAAACTTATTTTTGATGTAATATATTCTTATTGTAAACCATTATATAATGGTCGTGTGTAAACAGTATATTTTAGATTATCATTATTTGATAATCTATGTAATGCTTTTTAAACCTTTATCGATAAAATAAAAGTTATGTTTGTTTTAAAAATGAATGCAGTCTTTGAAAAACGTCTCATATAGAGGTCAAAACCTCGCAACGAAATCAATTAATATGGAACTTTTATAATCAATATGAACGGGACATTTCAGTTGGTATCAGAGCGTTGGTCTTAGAGAACCAGAAATTTGCATTAGTGTGTCTTATCGAGTTTGTTAGGATACATTAGTAAGTCTGGACTTCGACCGTATTTTCTTTAAAAACGATTGCTTAACACTTTTGTTGGAAACTAAATATTATTAACATGTAAATATTATGTGATATATTAACCTCTTGATGTGTTTGATATTGTGTGATAGATGTCTACCATTATTACAAATCCCATCGATTCACCTAATAATAATGAAGAGTCGAATATATTTTGGGAAGATTCACAAATTCCCGAAGAAGAACCGGAAGAGGAGGAATCGGAAGAGGAGGAACCGGAAGAAGAAGAACAAGAAGAAGAACAGGAAGAGGAGGAACCGGAGGAGGAGGAACCGGAAGAAGAAGAGGTTTCGGAGGAAGAAATATCGATACCTACAGTAATTCGATTAAATAAAAGAAAATCCTCAGCCAACGGACCAAAGTTAATAATGGTCAATGGTGTTTTCGCTGAGGAAGCAAAATATTGGGAAGATTACCAATTTTTCGATGAATCGGATCCCGATGAGGATTCTGATGATGTTATAGAAATTACCTCAACCCAATTTAATAAAGCGAAAGAAAATAATAAGGGAAAAGGTATAAAAATAAAGAAACCCGATTCTAACCCCGATGAACTTTATATGTATCGCCAACATCCGTATTTCCTAAAATGTAACAATGACCCGGGAACCTCTAAACCACCAGGTTTTTCTAAACCATTGTGGAAAACGACGGCTCGTATTAGAGGAACACCATATATTGCTAGAAAATTAGGAAAACGAACCAAGTCCGAAGAAGAAGAAACCAGTGATTCAGATTAGAGGGTTGTAATCATGTTGTGTATGTATTGTAGTGTGCTTGTACTTTTATGTTCTATGTAAAAATTGCTTGTATTGTTTGTTAATTATCTTTTACGAATCTAATCCTTGTCTATTTTACAGTATAAAAACAAAATGGACGTTAAGGGTAGACAACCGAATATTTTAAAAGACCTACCAGAGGATATGATTGAGGAAATCTTGTCTAGAGTCGGTCAGAGTTCATCAGCACATTTAGTTATGGCGAAATTAACTTGTCAAACATTTGAAAGACTTTCCAGAAATGCCTTAGTTTATAAAAGGCTTTCCTTTGATAGGTGGGGTATATCACATTGGGGAGACCGTAAGCTACGCCGTGTTTTCTTTAAAGCGTTAAATGCGGGGAACCCAAATGCAATTTTACGCTACTGGTTACTAACCTATTTTGACTCAACATATCCCAATATAGGATTTCGTGAGTTAGAAAGAGCTTCTAACATGCAACATAAAGAAGCATGTTATACTTATGGGTTAGTGATGTTCGCTTCTTATCAAAGTGAGAAAAAGAATATCGGGTTACAACTTTTAAATAAAACATTCCCACAAGTGACGGACTCAGTAGTTGGGGTAAGAAACAAGGTTTTTAGATTGCTATGAGGCTGTTGGGCATTACGAAACCCTCGTCCTTTTGACGACATTACAACATACTGCCTAGCCAATGGTCATAACGGTTACTTTCCATAAGACCAAGGATGGGAAGTCTTCTTAGTAAAACCTGAATGTGATGACCCGGGAATTTCCGACCAAATTTTAAACTTAATCTTTATTGATTTCGACACGATAAGCAAAGTCTGTTATGTTAAATCTCAAAAGGTTTGAACTGTTGTCACATATTCAATTAACCTGTGACTATTCCCGACGATCCACGAACAATTGATTGTAAATAACTAATTATATATAAAAGTGTGCATAATAAATTTAAATAATAAAAATGCAATTGATCATTAAAAATTATGTATGTAAAAATAACATACAAGATAATAAATTAGTTATTTAAGATAAAGCTATATATAAGTGTATATGAATTCTATAAATAATTATTATGATATATGTATATTAAATCACATATAAAAGGTATAAACATTATATGTTATTATATAAAGATATAATTATTAAAAGATACATAATTAACAATATGTAAAATTAATATATCAAATTTTAGTATAAGTTAAAATATAAATGATATAGTTGTTATTATTCCTTTCTTTATTAATATCTGTATTAAGACTATTATTATGCTAATATATTTGATACCCTTAAATTATTACATCATTATACTAATATTATTGATATCATTATTAATATCATTATTATTAGTGATGTTATAATTGTAGTTAGTATTATGATTATTATTATCATTACAACTAAAAATTATCAATTTTATTTTATCATTATCATTATCCCTATTAGTATCATATCAATAGTATTTTTATCAACTTTATTATTATTATTGATATTAATATATGTATTGTTAATATTATTATTTTAAAAATAATATATATATATATATATATATATATATATATATATATATATATATATATATATATATATATATATATAATTTAATATGAAGAAGTTATTATATTGTTATAGTCATATTATTAAAATCAATACTTTTATTACTTTCATCATTTTTATTAGTATTATTTTGTTATTAGTATTATTATTAATTATCATTAATATTACTATTATTATCAAATACACTAACAAAATTATTATCATTATGAATTATTATTGTTATTACCCTTATTACTAATATAATTATCATTATTATTATTATTATTAATATAATTATTATTATTTGTAATATAATTATTAGTTATTTATTATAAATATATATATAATATAATATAATCAGAATCAAAATTCAGATTCACGGGTATGTCATCTGCAGTTTTTTTGGTCTGTAAAGTGGATAAATCAAACAAAAGCCTGGAATCAAACAAAAGCTTGTTAACAAACTACTTCACCTTTTATATTTTTTTTTTCTGTTCGTGACAAACTTTCAGTCGATGTCAATCCTTTATGTTATGATCAATTCTCGATGTTAGATAGCACATACAACTTCCTATTAATCACTATTATTTATAACAGCTCACGACTTTTTATCTGATTGAATCAATTTTTTTTTACATTACGATACCTCTGTTTGTGTATGAATTAATCCAACATTCGAATTTGAATGAAATGTTAAAATCTAAAAGTGCAGCAATCGTTGAATTCCTCTACTCAAATTATATGTAAGTTTTCAGATCCAAATTTCTAATATCGAGTTCCAATTTTCCAAAGTCAAATAAAATTTTAGAAGTCAACAATCATGTTCATCCTAAAATTCAAACATGTTGTAACGTTTCGGTTAAAATTGATCATTCATATAGTTTCTGAAAAAGATTCATAACATATTTTGTGTTACAAGTTTTATCTAATTCGACCTACAAATCAAGGTCATTAAATTTTTTTTTCTTTAAAACCACGACGAGCAGGAACTGTGGCCTTATTTTTTTTTATTTTTTTATGCAATTAACTATAAATAAATGATTATATAGTGGATATTGAGTTTTAAATCGAATATGTATATCACAATTATGAGTTTTGGTTGAGTTTGGGTTGCTTCGAATTAAGGAAGGAGAAAGAAGAACAAAAAAACCAAAAATCTGTGCTGAGTATAAATTAGTTGCAAGTATTATAAGAAAAACAGAAGGCAGTAGAATGGTATGGGATGTTTGTACGTTTACGAGAGGTCGGGGGTTCGAATCCCTGGACCTGCAGTATATCTCTTTTTGAGCCGTTTTCCTTTAAGGTAGCTATATTTATTATTATTATTATTATTATTATTATTATTATTATTATTATTATTATTATTATTATTATTATTATTATTATTATTATTATTATTATTATTATTATTATTATTATTATTATTATTATTATTATTTATGATTATGATTATTATTATTATTATTATTCCTATATAAGTATTATGATTATTAGTATTATTATTGTTAAAAGTACTACTAGTAATATTAGTATATTTATTATAATCATTAGAATTATCATTATAATTAGTATTACAGGAAGTATCATTATTATTATTAAGTATTATTATTGTTAGTATTAGAATTAACATTTAACATTAAATATTAGTATTGTAACAATTAGGACTTTTATTAACAAAAGTATTATCATTAAGATTACCACTAACAATAAGATTGTTATAAATATTATTATTAGTACTAAATATTAGGTATTATTATCAAAATCATTATTTTCGTTGCCATTACTATTAAATCATTCAATTTATTAAAGACTACTATTATTATCATTAATATGAAATTTATTATATATTATCATTTATAGAATTATTAATAATATTTTCATTATTATCAATATTAGTACTATCATTTTTAATATTGTCATCATTTAAAATATTATCATAAAATACTACTTTAACAAATGAGTGATACTTATATAAATATAATTAATACATATTACATAACAAAGATTTAATTATCTTTTTATGTACAAAATGAATATATGAAATATATATATATATATATATATATATATATATATATATATATATATATATATATATATATATATATATATTGAATATAATAAGGACATAACTAATAAACTTATAAATATATTTGTTCGATTTCAAGAATATGTATTAATACATATATAAATGATATAGGTTCGTGAATCTGAGGCCAACCCTGCATTGTTCAAAATAGTCATATGTATTTTTACTACAAAATACATTAGGTGAGTTTCATTTTCTCCCTTTTTACTCATTACATTTTTGGGCTGAGAATACATGCAAATGCTTTAATAACTATTTTACTATATTTATATGCGTGAGTTCATTTGCTCCCTTTTAATCCTTACATTTTTGAGCTGAGAATACATGCGCAATTTTTATAAATGATTTACAAAATAGACACAAGTACGTGAAACTACATTCTATGGTTGAATTATCGAAATCGAATATGCCCTTTTTTATTAAGTCTGGTAATCTAAGAATTAGGGAACAGACACCCTAGTTGACGCGAATCCTAAAGATAGATCTATCGGGCCCAACAAGCCCCATCCAAAGTACTCACCAACCTTTTGGTTGACACTTGAAAGCATGTTTATTCTCAGGTACAAAAGAAATCTTCTGCTTTGCAATTGCTCATTTTAGAGACATTACTTGGAGTCATTCATGACATATTTCAAAAGACGTTGCATTCGAGTCGTTGAGTTCATCAAGATTATTATTAAGTCATTTATATTTTAGATATATTATGAAATGGTATGCATGTCGTCAACTTTCAATGTAAATAAAAGTTTGTCTTTTAAAAATGAATGCAATGTTTACAAAATGTATCATATAGAGGTCTAGAACCTCGCAATGAAATCAACTGTTGTGAATCGTTTATAATCGATGTGGACTTCGTCCGGATGGATTAGGACGGGTCCTTTCAGTTGGTATCAGAGTGGAGGTCTTAGTGAACCAGGTCTGCATTAGTGTGTCTAACTGATAAGTCGTTAGGATGCATTAGTAAGTCTGGACTTCGACCGCGTCTGCATGTCAAAAAGTTTTGCTTATCATTTTTGTCGGAAATCACCTGCTTATCATCCTTAGGAAATTACCTACTCATTATTCTTAGTCTAGACACGTTTTACTGAATTGACTGCATGAATAGTGTATAGACAAAATTCATATTTTAGCGTATCTGACAATTCATATCTTAGCGTATCTGACAATTCATATCTTAGCGTATCTGTTACTGTAGACCTTGCCTGATATCTCTCGTAAATTTCTCCTTAATTTAAGGGATCCTGGTACTATATATATCTATGTAAATTATGCTTTGAGAATACCATCCAACTATCAATTGCTGTCACTAAACTCTTCATACCAAAAAAAAAAAATCTTTTCTGAGATCGCGTAAGATGGCCTCTACGAACCAACCAAGTTCATCTGACTCTGAAGATAGCGTGACAGGAGCACACCAACCAATCAACTACCGTGATTACTGGAGAAAATGGGGGTGGGTTCGCGACATACTCACCCTATGGAGAAGGGAAGAAGGTACTCCATATCATGAACCGAATCTACCACCTAACCTTGGAGTACTTGACCCGCTCACCGGCGAACCCGTTCGCAACACCGTTTATACCCTTTTTGCAAGAATTTTTCATCTTGAGGCTACCATTAACGGAAATAGAGGAGATATCCGACCTCTACCTCACACTGATAACCAACCAGGGTTAGTAGAAGAAGTTAGAGAACTCCGAGCTCGAGTATTAACTTTAGAGAGCACGGTACACAATTTACAAGCACCCGCAGTATCACCAACACCAGTAACGTCACCAGCCTCAGTAATAACGGCACCAGTACCACCAACAACCCAAGTTTCAACAATCCATGCCTCAACATCTCATTCTGTACCTCGAGTATAATCATCGTTCTACGTATCGTTCTACATCAATTACCTTCGTTCTTCATGGCGATTATGTAATCTCTAATGGTTTAGAAATTATGTATTCTTGTTCTAACGGTAAATCAGATGTGTTAATATCATATTAACTCATTAAATCCATGATTGCATCTGAAGAAAATATATATGTATATATGTTTTCATAAAGATTGTAATTAAAATTTTTTTTGTACAAACTGTTAATGGTGAAAATATTTTAACGGGTAGGTAATACGTGAGGAAATATTTAAATTTCATATTAACATGTTATACTGTACATTCTTCGAATCTGATTCAAGTCATTTACTATCCTATTTACATCCACAGATATACGTATCCGTTTACAGCAAAATAACCATTTTTCTTCAATTTCATATTTGAATTTTGACCTATCAGAATCCAACAAGTGGCATAATGAAGAAAACATTGGACAAAATAAAATTTGTTAGAAACAAATAAATTAACTATGAGAAATTCTGTTAAGAATCCACGCTAACAAAATCCTAGCTAACTGTTCCTTGCTAACTAATTACATTTTATTTATCGCAGTTTATTTATCGCAATTTAATTATCGCAATTTTATTTATCGTCATTTAATTTCTGTTATTTACTTTACGCACTTTATTTATCGTCATTTAATTTTTGTTATTTATTTTACGCACTTTAAATATCGGGACACGTATACAAGGTTTTGACATATCATACCGATGCATCTATATATATTATTTGGAATCACCATAGACACTCTATATGCAGTAATGATCGAGTTCTCTATACAGGGTTGAGGTTGATTCTATAATAATATATATACTTTGAGTTGTGATCGAGTCTGAGACGTATACGGGTCACGACACGTATTAATTAATTCAAATATGATATATTAAAAAAAACTATATATGAATTATTGAACTGTCAACTGTGGACTATCAACTGTGGACTAATAAGATTAGACAATTAAAAAATGAATTAAAATATTGATTATAACATATGAAACTAAACAATTCTTCAAGTTGCCACTTGATTTCATCTTAAACCTCATTGTATATTGACAATTACAATCTGCGTTCAAACCTTTCATGATTCTTGAAAATACCTCAATCGAGAGGATGAACAAACTGCACTTCATCTACGGAAGAAAAGATTGATGCATATAGTTCTGCACCTGAAAACACTCGGAACCTGAGTAAATGTTTAATACATATCCGTGCTAACTCCTTTGGCATTGTTATTACTGAAAGTAACATTGCAACTCTTTTTCAAAGTAGTGAATTTTGTCACAGCTCCAGCAAATCAACTTCGACTTTCATTCGGATTAGCCTTATTATAACCTTGATATATAAGGTTGCCTTTCATCATTGTTACTGGAGAACCGTTTATATTCCACCATATTAGCAGTAAACTTACCAACAACTTCATTACTCATTGGCTTAAGTCTCTCCGAAGGACCATCGTATTTGTTCATTAAAACCCTATCATATACTCATTCGCATCTTGTAACGAGAATAGCCATACTAATTACCGAGAATCGGCAATCAGTATTTTGAATTTCGCAGCATTCCTACATCAACAGTTATATGTATACATATAACATTTATCTCTTAGAATTATGATCTTTCATTCTAAAATTCTGAAGAAGCTGAATACAGTAACAAAAACTGTACACGACTTCAACAATCGAAAGTTTGATGATAAAGAATAGTATGTTGGAAAAGCTCAGAAAAGTTGGAACTGGAAAACAGATTGAGCTAACCATGAAGGAGATCAATGACAAATACAAGGACCAAACCCTATATTCAATGAATCCAGGAAATTCTGGATCCGATGAAATCTTTAGAGAATATCTTGCTCCGAAGTCATGTTAAAATCTTGCGGAAAAGCTTTCTCCATCAACCATCGAACGTAGAAATTCCAAAATATCAT
Organism: Rutidosis leptorrhynchoides; assembly: GCF_046630445.1. Classification (NCBI taxonomy): domain Eukaryota; kingdom Viridiplantae; phylum Streptophyta; class Magnoliopsida; order Asterales; family Asteraceae; genus Rutidosis; species Rutidosis leptorrhynchoides. The sequence goes on from NC_092338.1 coordinate 199,853,043, forward strand.
CATCAATATCTTCGATATTTCTGAGGATATTTTCATAAATATTCTCGTCCGAAATTATATAGCTCTTCGTGCTTCCTATGTATCATTATATCGGAAACATTCAATAGAAAATTTAGTACCGAAAAGCAGATTATGCGAAACTATGAAGAACGCCGTGGACAAATTGCAAAGAATAAGTTTGACTTTAAAGAATCCAAATGATTCTGTTTCTGATGAAATTTTTAGCGAATACCTTGCTTCTGAATCTAAACCGTTACGGATAAATCTTCTACATCATCCATCGATATTAGAAATTCCAAGATATCATCGTATCTTTCATTATAAATATCCTTCATATTTCTGAAGATATTTCCATAACTATTCTTATCTGGAATCATTAATCTCTTCGTGCTATCAGTGTTACATCATATAGAAACAGTTAGTTTCTATATTCTGTAAACTTTCGAGCTTAAAAATGAATGTTATTGAAGTAGTGTTGGGAACTGATGCATGAGTTAGTATAATATAATAACACTTGATCAACGTGATTATATTACAGTAAGTCATGTTGAGTTTCTAAATGGAATATGATGATTCACAGATTATAACATCATCATGTGACATGCTACATAACTCTTTCATTCTGATTAACATCTGAACATATTAAGAAAATATATTCTTGATAGTTCTATTCTCAGTTATTCTGGTAATTTGACAAATCAAATCGTGATATTACGTTCTTTCTTGTTTAGAACTTTAAACTCATTCGAAACTCCACACCTATGAATTCTGGACCGTTATTTGCGAAAAGAAAACCAAAGTATGAAGCTCCGAAATAGGAAGGGGGTATAAATCTCAGCAAATAAGAGAAAGCATTAACTGTGAATGACAATGATTATAGAAAACAGAAAGGGGGACATTGAAATATAAGGAGAGATATAAAGCCCGATAACCACACATAAATTACAAACCATGTATATCAATGTTTATCGTAACATAAAGACACGGGAGAATTAAAAGCACTATAACCCCAAGAGCAAAGTAGAAGTAAGCAGATTCCTCGGGTGGAAGTTGGAAAAGAAGAATGATTGTCACGATAGTAAGGATAAGAGTAAGGATTAGAAATGGATTAAGCATTTCCACAATTTTTTGGATGTATGAACTAAGAAAGAAAGTATAGGAATGGTGAGAATAATGGGACAGGAGAGGTTAACTTATAATGGAAATATCAGATAGAGTAATCGAGGTAAATCACCGTATTTAATTATAGAGATCTTAATTTCCTTATTCACCAAAGAATCAAATCTTATAGATTTCGAAGATTTTCTTCAAATCCCTTGAATTTTGGAATTCAACCAAGACAACGTCAAAAGCTAAGACGCACCTTATTTTCTAAATTCAACCCTGCATGTCAAAAGTTAAGATGAATCTTTACTTCCCTATTTCACTCTTTGGTGATAGCTTCATTCGTACTCTTCGAATAATCGAATTATTTTTACACATATTACTCAATGATGATAAAACTCAAGTTATCAACTCATATTCGTCATGAAAACATTTTTATTGTTAGCCATGACCACCTCACTCAAATTTCGGGACGAAATTTCTTTAACGGGTAGGTACTGTGATGACTCGGGAATTTCTGACCAAATTTTAAACTTAATCTTTATTGATTTCGACACGATAAGCAAAGTCTGTTATGTTAAATCTCAAAAGGTTTGAACTGTTGTCACATATTCAATTAACCTGTGACTATTCCCGACGATCCACGAACAATTGATTGTAAATAACTAATTATATATAAAAGTGTGCATAATAAATTTAAATAATAAAAATGCAATTGATCATTAAAAATTATGTATGTAAAAATAACATACAAGATAATAAATTAGTTATTTAAGATAAAGCTATATATAAGTGTATATGAATTCTATAAATAATTATTATGATATATGTATATTAAATCACATATAAAAGGTATAAACATTATATGTTATTATATAAAGATATAATTATTAAAAGATACATAATTAACAATATGTAAAATTAATATATCAAATTTTAGTACAAGTTAAAATATAAATGATATAGTTGTTATTATTCCTTTCTTTATTAATATCTGTATTAAGACTATTATTATGCTAATATATTTGATACCCTTAAATTATTACATCATTATACTAATATTATTGATATCATTATTAATATCATTATTATTAGTGATGTTATAATTGTAGTTAGTATTATGATTATTATTATCATTACAACTAAAAATTATCAATTTTATTTTATCATTATCATTATCCCTATTAGTATCATATCAATAGTATTTTTATCAACTTTATTATTATTATTGATATTAATATATGTATTGTTAATATTATTATTTTAAAAATAATATATATATATATATATATATATATATATATATATATATAAAATTTAATATGAAGAAGTTATTATATTGTTATAGTCATATTATTAAAATCAATACTTTTATTACTTTCATCATTTTTATTAGTATTATTTTGTTATTAGTATTATTATTAATTATCATTAATATTACTATTATTATCAAATACACTAACAAAATTATTATCATTATGAATTATTATCATTATGAATTATTATTGTTATAACCCTTATTACTAATATAATTATCATTATTATTATTATTAATATAATTATTATTATTTATAATATAATTATTAGTTATTTATTATAAATATATATATAATATAATATAATCAGAATCAAAATTCAGATTCACGGGTATGTCATCTGCAGTTGTTTTGGTCTGTAAAGTGGATAAATCAAACAAAAGCCTGGAATCAAACAAAAGCTTGTTAACAAACTACTTCACCTTTTATATTTTTTTTTATTTTTTTTCTGTTCGTGACAAACTTTCAGTCGATGTCAATCCTTTATGTTATGATCAATTCTCGATGTTAGATAGCACATACAACTTCCTATCAATCAGTATTATTTATAACAGCTCACGACTTTTTATCTGATTGAATTAATTTTTTTTTTACATTACGATACCTCTGTTTGTGTATGAATTAATCCAAAATTCGAATTTGAATGAAATGTTAAAATCTAAAAGTGCAGCCATCGTTGAATTCCTCTACTCAAATTATATGTAAGTTTTTAGATCTAAATTTCTAATATCTAGTTCCAATTTTCCAAAGTCAAATAAAATTTTAGAAAGTTAACAATCATGTTCATCCTAAAATTCAAACATGTTGTAACGTTTCGGTTAAAATTGATCATTCATATAGTTTCTGAAAAAGATTCATAACATATTTTGTCTTACAAGTTTTATCTAATTCGACCTACAAATCAAGGTCATTAAATTTTTTTTTTCTTTAAAACCACGACGAGCAGGAACTGTGGCCTTATTTTTTTTATTTTTTTATGCAATTAACTACAAATAAATGGTTATATAGTGGATATTGAGTTTTAAATTGAATATGTATATCACAATTATGAGTTTTGGTTGAGTTTAGGTTGCTGCGAATTAAGGAAGGAGAAAGAAGAACAAAAAAACCGAAAATCTGTGCTAAGTATAAATTAGTTGCAAGTATTATAAGAAAAACAGAAGGCAGTAGAATGGTATGGGATGTTTGCATGTTTTCGAGAGGTCGGGGGTTCGAATCCCTGGACCTGCAGTATATCTCTTTTTGAGCCGTTTTCCTTTAAGGTAGCTATATTTATTATTATTATTATTATTATTATTATTATTATTATTATTATTATTATTATTATTATTATTATTATTATTTATGATTATGATTATTATTATTATTATTCCTATATAAGTATCATGATTATTATTGTTAAAAGTACTACTAGTAATATTAGTATATTTATTATAATCATTAGAATTATCATTATAATTAGTATTAAAGGAAGTATCATTATTATTATTAAGTATTATTATTGTTAGTATTAGAATTAACATTTGACATTAAATATTAGTATTGTAACAATTAGGACTTTTATTAACAAAAGTATTATCATTAAGATTACCACTAACAATAAGATTGTTATAAATATTATTATTAGTACTAAATATTAGGTATTATTATCAAAATCATTATTTTCGTTGCCATTACTATTAAATCATTCAATTTATTAAAGACTACTATTATTATCATTAATATGAAATTTATTATATATTAACATTTATAGAATTATTAATATTATTATCATTATTATCAATATTAGTACTATCATTATTAATATTGTCATCATTTAAAATATTATCATAAAATACTACATTAACAAATGAGTGATACTTATATAAATATAATTAATACATATTACATAACAAAGATTTAATTATCTTTTTATGTACAAAATGAATATATGTAAAATATATATAAATATATATATATATATATATATATATATATATATATATATATATATATATATATATTGAATATAATAAGGACATAACTAATAAACTTATAAATATATTTGTTCGATTTCAAGAATATGTATTAATACATATATAAATGATATAGGTTCGTGAATCCGAGGCCAACCCTGCATTGTTCAAAATAGTCATATGTATTTTTACTACAAAATATATTAGGTGAGTTTCATTTGCTCCCTTTTTACTCATTACATTTTTGGGCTGAGAATATATGCAAATGCTTTATTAACTGTTTTACTATATTTATATGCGTGAGTTCATTTTCTCCCTTTTACTCCTTACATTTTTGAGCTGAGAATACATGCACAATTTTTATAAATGATTTACAAAATAGACACAAGTACGTGAAACTACAGTCTATGGTTGAATTATCGAAATCGAATATGCCCTTTTTTATTAAGTCTGGTAATCTAAGAATTAGGGAACAGACACCCTAATTGACGTGAATCCTAATGATAGATCTATCGGGCCCAACAAGCCCCATCCAAAGTACCGGATGCTTTAGTACTTCGAAATTTATATCATGTCCGAAGGAGGATCCCGGAATGATGGGGATATTCTTATATACATATTGTGAATGTCAGTTACCAGGTGTTCAATTCATATGAATGATATTTTTGTCTCTATGCATGGGATGTTTATTTATGAGAAATGAAAATCTTGTGTTCTATTAAAATGATGGAAATGATTATTTATGTTAAACTAATGAACTCACCAACCTTTTGGTTGACACTTGAAAGCATGTTTATTCTCAGGTACGAAAGAAATCTTCCGCTGTGCAATTGCTCATTTTAGAGACATTACTTGGAGTCATTCATGACATATTTCAAAAGACGTTGCATTCGAGTCGTTGAGTTCATCAAGATTATTATTAAGTCATTTATATTTTAGATATATTATGAAATGGTATGCATGTCGTCAACTATCAATGTAAATGAAAATTTGTCTTTTAAAAACGAATGCAATGTTTGCAAAATGTATCATATAGAGGTCTAGAACCTCGCAATAAAATCAACTGTTGTGAATCATTTATAATCGATGTAGACTTCGTCCGGATGGATTAGGACGGGTCCTTTCACTGAATGCATGACTTGTTTCTGGACTTATGAATTACGTGTCTTTATTTCCTTTGCTGAACAACTTGCGTATTAACTAGTTATATCTTCAAAACTGTTCTGTATCAAAGTGTACTATATTTCATGTTATATGTAATATAGCGAAGCTGTAAGTTTGAAGAATAATTGTATGTGATATATTATTAAAATCAGTTTTTCATATGGAATTGTAGTTGAATTGTATATTAGCTACTAAGTATGAACTTAACGGGTAGGTAGTACCCGAATTTAAACTTATAAAACGCTAATATGAAGAAAAAGCTTTTATAAATAAGTTCATATAATGCTACGAGATACTATTAACTACTCTTAAATTCTATATGATTAACTCAATTCTTTTGGCTATTTTTTGAAGGAAATGGCACCGGCGACTTGTCAGAATTTGAACATGAGCGAGGAAGACTTCCGTGTTTTCCATGCAGCAAACATAGCCACAGTACAGCCTGTGCAAAATAATAATAACTCTGGATCTAGCAGTGGAACTAATTCCACAAAAAATCGTGTAGGATGCACCTACAAAGAATTCACTGCCTGCAAACCTTTGGAATTTGATGGAACCGAAGGACCAATTGGATTGAAACGGTGGACCGAGAAAGTCGAATCGGCGTTTGCCATAAGTAAGTGTACTGAAGAGGACAAAGTTAAGTACGCTACGCATACCTTCACAGGTACTGCGTTAACGTGGTAGAACACCTATCTTGAATAGGTAGGACAAAATGCTGCTTACGCACTACCGTGGTCGGCATTCAAGCAATTGATGAACGACCAGTACCATCCTAGAAATGAAGTCAATAAGCTCAAGGTAGAGCTTAGAGAGTTATGAACACAAGGGTTCGACATTACCACATATGAACGACGATTCACAGAGTTGTGCCTATTATGTCCAGGAACGTTCGAAGATGAAGAAGAGAAGATCGACGCGTTTATAAAAGGGTTACCAGTAAGGATCCAAGAAGATGTGAGTTCACACGAGCCCGCTTCCATACAAAAGGTAAGTCGAATGGCTCATAAACTCATAAATCAGATTGAGGGAAGAATTAAAGAGCAGGCGGTCGAAGAAACCAACGCGAAACAACTCAAGAGAAAGTTGGAAGAAACCAGTGACAAGGGTCACCAATACAACAACAACAACAACAATTACAACTACAACCGCAACAATAACCGCAATCCTAACAATAACTACAACAAACATCCCAACAACAACAACTACAACAACCGTTCCAACAACAATAACAATCCCAACAACAACCTCAATAACAACAACGGCAACAAAAACCAAAAATGCCAAAGGTGTGAAGAGTACCACCAGAATGGGTTTTGCACGACATTTTGCACCAAGTGTAAAAGAATTGGCCATGGTGCGAAAAACTGTGAGGTCTACGGACCAAAGTTTAACAGAACTAAAGGAACAAATAGTGGTGAAACAAGTAATGCCGCCTTTGTTTGTTATGGATGTGGAAAATCGGGCCACATTAGAAGTAATTGCCCGAATCAGGGGAATACTAATGGGCAGGGCCGCGGAAGAGTTTTCAATATTAATACGGCAGAAGCGCAGGAAGACCCGGAGCTTGTTACGGGTACGTTTCTTATTGATAATAAATCTGCTTATGTTTTATTTGATTCGGGTGCGGATAGAAGCTATATGAGTAGAGATTTTTGTGCTAAATTAAGTTGCCCATTGACGCCTTTGGATAGTAAATTTTTACTCGAATTAGCAAACGGTAAATTAATTTCAGTAGATAATATATGTCGGGATAGAGAAATTAAACTGGTGATGAAACGTTTAGGATTGATTTAATACCAGTCGATTTAGGGAGTTTTGATGTAATAATTGGCATGGACTGGTTGAAGAAGGTGAGAGCAGAGGTCGTTTGTTACAAAAATGAGATTCGCATTATGCGTGAAAAGGGAAAACCTTTAATGGTGTACGGAGAAAAGAACAATGCGAAATTAAATCTTATTAGTAGTTTGAAGGCGCAAAAACTAATAAGAAAAGGTTGTTACGTCATTCTAGCACACATCAAGGAAGTTAAACCAGAAGAAAAGAACATCAGTGATGTTCCCGTCGAAAAAGAATTTCTCGATGTATTTTCGAAAGAATTACCGGGATTACCCCCACATCGATCCGTTGAATTTCAAATAAACCTTGTACCAGGAGTTGCACCAATAGCTCGTGCTCTATACAGACTCGCACCCAGCGAAATGAAAGAATTACAAAGTCAGTTACAGGAACTTTTAGAGCGTGGTTTCATTCGACCAAGCACATCACCATGGGGAGCTCCGGTTTTGTTTGTCAAGAAGAAGGATGGTACATTTAGGTTATGTATCGACTACCGAGAGTTGAACAAACTTACCATCAAGAACCGCTACCCACTACCTAGAATCGATGACTTATTTGATCAACTACAAGGCTCGTCGGTTTATTCGAAGATTGATTTACGTTCTGGGTATCATTAAATGCGGGTGAAGGAGGATGATATTCCAAAGACTGCTTTTAGGACGCGTTACGGTCATTACGAGTTTATGGTTATGCCGTTTGGGTTGACTAACACACCAGCTGTGTTCATGGACCTCATGAACCGAGTGTGTGGATCATACCTTGACAAGTTTGTCATTATTTTCATCGATGACATACTTATTTACTCAAAGAATGACCAAGAGCATGAAGAACATTTGAGAAAAGTGCTAGATTTGTTAAGAAAAGAAAAACTGTACGCTAAGTTTTCAAAGTGTCCATTTTGGTTAGAAGAAGTTCAATTCCTCGGTCACATAGTGAACAAAGAAGGTATTCAGGTGGATCCAGCAAAGATTGAAACCGTTGAAAAGTGGGAAACCCCGAAAACTCCGAAGCACATACGCCAATTTTTAGGGCTGGCTGGTTATTACAGGAGATTCATCCAAGATTTTTCCAAAATAGCAAAACCCTTGACTGCATTAACGCATAAAGGGAAGAAATTTGAATGGAAGGATGAACAAGAGAAAGCGTTTCAATTGTTGAATAAAAAGTTAACTATGGCACCTATATTGTCATTACCTGAAGGGAATCATGATTTTGTGATATATTGTGATGCCTCAAAACAAGGTCTCGGTTGTGTATTAATGCAACGAACGAAGCTAATTGCTTATGCGTCTAGACAATTGAAGATTCACGAGCAGAATTATACGACGCATGATTTGGAATTAGGCGCAGTTGTTTTTGCATCAAAGACTTGGAGGCACTACTTATATGGGGTCAAAAGTATTATATATACCGACCACAAAAGTCTTCAACACATATTTAATCAGAAACAACTGAATATGAGGCAGCGTAGGTGGATTGAATTGTTGAATGATTACGACTTTGAGATTCGTTATCACCCGGGAAAGGCAAATGTGGTAGCCGACGCCTTGAGCAGAAAGGACAGAGAACCTATTCGAGTAAAATCTATGAATATAATGATTCACACTAACCTTACTACTCAAATAAAGGAGGCGCAACAAGGAGTTTTAAAAGAGGGAAACTTAAGGGATGAAATACCCAAAGGATCGGAGAAGCATCTTAATATTCGGGAAGACGGAACCCGGTATAGGGCTGAAAGAATTTGGGTACCAAAATTTGGAGATATGAGAGAAATGGTACTTAGAGAAGCTCATAAAACCAGATACTCAATACATCCTGGAACGGGGAAGATGTACAAGGATCTCAAGAAACATTTTTGGTGGCCGGGTATGAAAGCCGATGTTGCTAAATACGTAGGAGAATGTTTGACGTGTTCTAAGGTCAAAGCGGAGCATCAGAAACCATCAGGTCTACTTCAACAACCCGAAATCCCAGAATGGAAATGGGAAAACATTACCATGGATTTTATCACTAAATTGCCAAGGACCGCAAGTGGTTTTGATACTATTTGGGTAATAGTTGATCGCCTCACCAAATCAGCATACTTCCTGCCAATAAGAGAAGATGACAAGATGGAGAAGTTATCATTAGGAACTTGTCTAGACATGAGTACTGCCTGTCATCCACAAACTGATGGGAAGAGCGAAAGGATGATACAAACGATTGAAGACATGCTACGAGCCTGTGTTATTAATTTCGGAAACAGTTGGGATCGACACCTTCCGTTAGCAGAATTTTCCTACAACAACAGCTACCATTCAAGCATTGAGATGGCGCCGTTTGAAGCACTTTATGGTAGAAAGTGCAGGTCTCCGATTTGTTTGAGTGAAGTGGGGGATAGACAGATTATGGGTCCGGAGATAATACAAGAAACTACCGAGAAGATCATCCAAATTTAACAACGGTTGAAAACTGCCCAAAGTCGACAAAAGAGTTACGCTGACATTAAAAGAAAATATATAGAATTTGAAATTGGAGAGATGGTCAGGCTTAAAGTTGCACCTTGGAACGGCGTTGTTCGATTTGGTAAACGAGGGAAATTAAATCCAAGGTATATTGGACCATTCAAGATTATTGATCGTGTCGGACCAGTAGCTTACCGACTTGAGTTACCTCAACAACTCGCGGCTGTACATAACACTTTCCACGTCTCGAATTTGAAGAAATGTTTTACTAAAGAAGATCTCACTATTCCGTTAGACGAAATTCAAATCAACGAAAAACTTCAATTCATCGAAGAACCCGTCAAAATAATGGATCGTGAGGTTAAAAGACTTAAGCAAAATAAGATACCAATTACTAAGGTTCGATGGAATGCTCGTAGAGGACCCGAGTTCACCTGGGAACGAGAAGATCAGATGAGGAAGAAATACCCGCACTTATTTCCAGAAGATACGTCAACACCTCCAACAGCTTAAAATTTCGGGACGAAATTAATTTAACGGGTAGGTACTGTTGTCATAAACCGACCTTAACCATAAGGACGATTACAATAACATATGATTTCATCGCGAGGTATTGACCTCTATATGCGACATTTTCCAAAAACTGCATTCGTTTTTACAATATAAACCATAGCTTTTATTACAAATACAAGGTTTAAACAACTTAATAATGATTATCGTTTAGCGATAATCTTAGACTTACAAACTTTACATGTGATAATAACAATACGACTTCCAACATATTTTACATTACAAATCCTCCGATATGCAGTTTTATTTTTGACACAAATATGCATACTCAAGATCTTACTTAAATTCAACATGTTGCAGCGGAAGCTTTTAGTTATCACCTGAGAATAAACATGCTTAAAATGTCAACATAAAGTTGGTGAGATATAGGTTTAATGCCAGTAGCGTTATAAATATAGACCACAAGATTTCATATATAAACGTTTTAATAAAAATATTCTAAGTTGTTGAGCACTTGATAACCATACTTAACATTTAATCAACGTCGCATATTCCCTTTATTATGAAATCTTACTACACCGTACCAAGTGTAGTTACCGAAACGAACTACTATGCAACCGTTGAATACTGGTCGTCCAGTCCGGTTGGGGTTGTCAGGCCCGATAGATCTATCAACAGGATTCGCGTTTACAATACCTCATCTAAATAATAGTTACCAAGTTACAGGGAAGTATGCCAGTGGTACAAATCAACGTAGAATATATATTTTTAATCACTTGTGTCCGTAACGTAAATCATAAAATGCATGTATTCTCATCCCGAAATATTTAGAGTTTAAAAGTGGGACTATATACTCACTTTTGCCTTGAAGGTATTTATCACAACTTGGTCTCCGATAGATATCACGAACCTAACCATATATATAATATATCAACATATTTTCTTTTTAAGTAATCGTTACATATATATATATATATATATATATATATATATATATATATATATATATATATATATATATATATACTTTTAATACTTTTAATATTTTCTTAGTCCGTAGTTAGCAGTCCGATGTTAGTGGTCCACAATTAGTTGCTTAAATAAAATAAATAAAGTCCCCATCGTATTCGTATTGATCAGAATTAATCTCGACCCATGGTACCATGTTGTCAAGTGACGTGTTGCGTACATAAAGTACCGTGTTGTCAAATGACGTGTTGCGTACAATCATGAGGTCTTATGATTAATCTTCTCGTGTTGTTTACGGGTGGTCCTGAAATATATAAAATCAAATCATAAGTAAATATATATGAAATATCATATTACTTAGAAATATATGATTAATTTAATTTTTCTCCAAATATTTTCGTAGCTAAACTAGCTTCTGATACCCGATCTTGTTTTAGTCGTAATTTCTTCATTACAACTCCGTTTTTGTTGGTTCAACTTGACACTTCCTTGGATTGAGTCAAATTTTAAGAATATGAACTGAAAATACCTTAGGTTGTATTCGAATCACAGGTTATAGGTCAAACTTTGGTGAAACTTATGAAAGTGATCATTTTCCATCATAAAAACAACATTTAATGATCATTTTTCTAAAAATACTTACGCTTTGAGTTAAACCATGAAATTTTTATGTGTTAACATATTCATAAGAAATATCATTTTTCCAGAACATGAACTTCCAATTCAAAGCTTAAGATGGTTTTTAATTATCCAACCCAAAAGAGCCCCCCGGTTGCACTCCGACGACGTAGATTCAGTTTTTAAGATGTTCTTTGTAAAACCAAGTTATATCTTGTTAAGTTAGCATATCATTATGATATATTACATGTCTTGAAGTGTTTTAAAAGTTAAGTTAGAAGGATCTATTTAGTTTGCAAACAAGTTTGAAATCATTCAAACTATGTTCTTGTTGTTAAAATTTTACAACACAAAATAAGATAGTTATATAAATATGAATCGAATAAGGTTATGAACAAGGTTACTACCTCAAGTTACTTGGACAAAGTTACTGTAAAAGATGAGAAAAATCTTAGAACCAAAAGAGTAGTGGAGTTGGATCAAAAGGTTGGAAGTAAACTTGTATTTTTGGAAGGATTATTGAAGTTTTCTTGTAAGGAATTTATTATGATGATTAAGGCTTGTTTTTGAAGCTAGATCTTCATGGTTATTTCCTGAGATTGTGAATAACACTTAAGGTTCCTAAGAGTGTGTTTTTGGTTAGAGAAAATATGTAGTAAAAATGAAATTGGAATGGAGTATAAATGGTGGTGAAAAGATGTATAAATTTGTAATATTGTGCAAAAGTCTTGTAATATGCCAAATTGATTAATCAAGCATGCTAAGATCCAAAATTGGCTGACTCATGGCTGCTAATAAAGTGATTGTGATGTGTATATACTAATAGTAAATACATATAGGAGCTGGGTATGATACGAGTACATATACTCTAGGTATACATGTAGAAATTTTGAGGAAACGGAACGAGAATTCAAATATAGTTATCTTTTGTAAATATACTTATATTGTTTTATGTATATAAGCCCTTTAAAAGTGATTAAATACATATTTATACGATACTTGTATAAGTATTATAGGTTAAAGGTATATATGTCAAATAACATTACGTATAGTTATCATTTTGAAAACTTAAGTTAGTAGTCTCAAAGTATACTTATAACTTATTGTTATTAGTACACAATAAGATGTTAAACCATTCTTAGATCATGTTAAATATATATAAATACATATATATACACAAACGTATAATTATCGTTTGTTATATAGTTCGTGATATCATCGGTCAAATTGGACGGTCAAACGTTGTGTAAAACTCTTTTTAAAAACATAAATCTCAACAATTTAGATTACTTATCATGTTGGTAAGGTTTAATTTATGTAAATATTATTCTCATAGGTATAAAATGATCGGAAAAATCCGGGTCGTTACAGTACCTACCCGTTAAATAAATTTCGTCCCGAAATTTTAAAATTGTACCTATTTTGCGTTCTCGGGAAACAAATGTGGGTACTTTCATTTCATCTGATCCTCTCGTTCCCAAGTAAACTCAGGACCCCTTCGAGCATTCCAACGAACCTTAACGATCGGTATGTTGCTCTGCTTGAGTTGTTTAACTTCACGGTCCATGATTTCGACTGGTTCTTCTATGAATTGTAGTTTCTCGTCGACTTGGATTTCTTTAAGAGGAATGGTGAGATCTTCCTTTGCAAGACATTTCTTAAGGTTTGATACGTGAAATGTATTATGTACTCCGGCGAGTTGTTGCGGTAACTCGAGTCGATAAGCTACCGGTCCAATGCGTTCGATGATCTTAAACGGGCGTACATACCTTGGGTTCAGTTTACCCCTTTTACCGAAACGTATTACACCTTTCCAAGGTGACACCTTTAACATAACCATGTCACCGATCTGAAACTCTAATGGTTTCCTTCGGACATCGGCGTAGCTCTTTTGGCGACTACGGGCTGTTTTCAATCTCTCCTTGATTTGTACTATCTTCTCAGTTGTTTTGTGTATGATCTCGGGACCAGTTAATTGTTGATCTCCTACTTCATTCCAACAGATAGGGGATCTACACTTCCTTCCATACAGTGCATCGAATGGTGCAGCTTTAATGCTCGCATGATAACTGTTATTATACGAGAATTCTGCTAATGGTAGATATTTATCCCATCCGTTTCCAAAATCGATCACACATGCCCTGAGCATGTCTTCAAGAGTCTGAATTATTCTTTCACTCTGCCCGTCAGTTTGTGGATGATATGCGGTGCTCATATCCAAACGAGTTCCCAGGGCCTCCTGTAGTGATTGCCAAAACTTTGATGTAAATCTACTATCACGATCGGATATAATGGAAATAGGTATTCCATGCCTTGAAACAATTTCCTTTATGTATAATCGTAATAGTTTCTCCATTCTATCCGTTTCCTTTATAGGCAAGAAATGTGCAGATTTGGTGAGACGATCAACTATTACCCAAATGGTGTCATAACCCCAGGCAGTCTTAGGTAACTTTGTGATGAAATCCATGGTAATACCGTCCCATTTCCATTCTGGGATTTGAAGTAACCCTGACGGCTTCTGGTATTCTGCTTTGACTTTGGAACAAGTTAAACATTCCCCAACATATGTTGCAATGTCTGTCTTCAAATTAGGCCACTAATAATGCGTCTTAAGATCTTGATACATCTTTCCAACTCCAGGATGTATCGAGTATCTTGTCTTATGTGCCTCATTCAATATCAACTTCCTTAATCCACCCAACTTCGGTACCCAAATACGGTTTGCAAAATATCGAATTCCATCTTCCTGCATAACGAGTTGCTTCTCATACTTCTTCATTATTTCATTTCCTATGTTTTCTTTAGTAAGAGCTTCTCGTTGAGCCTCTTTGATTTGTGAGTTGAGATTCATGCGAATTTTTATGTTCATTGCTCGTACTCGAATTGGTTCCCGTTCCTTTCTGCTTAGAGCGTCGGCCACTACATTCGCTTTCTTGGGATGATAGCGAATCTCACAATCATAGTCGTTTATCAGCTCGACCCACCTCCGTTGCCTCATGTTCAGCTGTTTCTGATCGAAGATATGTTGAAGGCTTTTATGATCGGTAAACACAGTGCATTTAACCCCATATAAGTAGTGTCTCTATATCTTCAATGCAAACACTACTGCTCCCAATTCTAAATCATGCGTCATATAATTCCGCTCATGAATCTTCAATTGTCGGGATGCGTATGCTATAACTTTCTTCCGTTGCATAAGGACGCAACCAAAACCTTGTCGCGAAGCGTCACAATATATCTCAAAATCATCGTTCCCTTCAGGTAACGATAAAATAGGTGATGTAATCAACTTCTTCTTCAGTAATTGAAATGCACTCTCCTGCTCAGAAGTCCATTCGTACTTCTTTCCTTTTTGTGTTAACGCTGTTAATGGTATAGCTATTCGGGAAAAATCTTGAATAAACCTTCTATAATAACCAGCTAAACCTAAAAATTGGCGTATCTGCGTTGGTGTCTTAGGAGTCTCCCATTTTTCAATGGCCTCAATTTTAGCTGGGTCAACCTGAATTCCTTTGCTACTAATAACATGGCCAAGAAATTGCACTTCTTTCAACCAAAACGCACACTTAGAAAATTTGGCGTATAATTGTTCTTTTCTTAACAATTCTAATACCAATCTTAAATGTTGTTCATGCTCTTTCTCACTCTTGGAATAGATAAGAATATCGTCAATGAAAACGATAACAAACTTATCTAAATACGGACTACAAACTCGATTCATGAGGTCCATGAATACAGCTGGCGCATTCGTTAAAACAAACGGCATGACCAAAAATTCATAATGACCGTAGCGTGTCCGAAAAGCAGTTTTTGGAATATCTTCTTCTTTGACGCGTAGTTGATGATAGCCCGACCTTAGGTCGATTTTCGAGTAAACACATGATCCTTGCAATTGATCAAATAAGTCATCAATTCTCGGTAGTGGATACCGATTCTTGATAGTTAACTTATTTAATTCACGATAATCTATACACATTCGGAAAGATCCGTCTTTCTTCTTGATGAATAAAATTGGAGCTCCCCACGGTGAAGTGCTCGGTCGAATGAAACCACGGTCTAGTAATTCTTGTAACTGGATTTGTAACTCTTTCATCTCAGATGGTGCAAGTCTATATGGAGCACGAGCCACTGGTGCAGCTCCCGGTACTAGATCTATTTGAAATTCTACAGATCTAAATGGAGGTAATCCTGGTAACTCTTCCGGAAATACTTCAGGAAAATCTCTTGCCACAGGCACGTCGTTGATGCTCTTCACTTTTTCCTTCATTTCGACTTTATTAACATATGCTAAGATAGCATAGCACCCTTTCTTCAAGCACTTTTGAGCTTTTAAACAACTAATGAGTTTTAGCTTTGAGTTACCCTTCTCTCCATAAATCATTACTGGCGTTTTATCCTTACGAGGAATGCGAATTGCCTTCTTGGTGCACACAACTTCAGCTCCTGTTTTGGACATCCAGTCCATGCAGACTATTACATCAAAACTTTCTAATTCTACGGGTATCAAATCAATCTTAAATGTTTCTCCGGCTAAATTTATTTTACAATCAAGGCAAATTTTATCGGCTTTAATTAGTTTACCATTAGCTAACTCAATCATGTACTTAGCATCTAGAGGTAATGATGAACAATTCAATTTAGCGTGAAAGTCTCTACACACGTAACTTCTATCGGCACCAGTATCAAATATAATAGATGCGGATAAGTTATTAATGGTAAACATACCCATAACAAGCTCCGGGTCTTCGCACGCCTCTCTAGCATTAATAACAAATGCTCTTCCACGTGCAGATCCGTTATTTTTCTCTGGATTCGGGCACTGACTCTTATAATGACCCTGTTTCCCACACCCATAACAAGTAACAGTGGCCAAGGCAGTTCTATTTGCATTGGTGGCAGGAGTCTTGGTACCGTTTGTATTTGTAGCGGGAACCCTACAATCTTCAGCAAGATGACCTTTTCGATTACAATTGTTGCACACCACATTACAATAACCAGAGTGATGTTTGTGGCATCTGTTACATAAAGGATTTCGTCCCTTGTAACCTGAGTTCGAACCGCTACCCGCACCTTGCGTGGTTTCTTGTTTCTTATTGGATTGTTGATGATTACCTTCCCACTTTCTTTTGTTTCCCGATGTCTTGACATCGGTGTTCTTATCTAGAATAATCTGGTCCATCAACTCATTCGCCATGGTGATAGCTTCATGAATAGTCTTGGGTTTGGATGCTGTAACATTTGCCTTGACCTTTTTAGGCAAACCGTCTTTGTACAATTCAATCTTCCGTTCTTCGGTTGGTACTAATTCGGGACATAGCAAAACTAATTCCATGAATCACTGATTGTAGTTGGTGAGTTCAGTACCAACAACTTTTAGGCTTCGTAATTCAGCTTCCAACTTCCTAACCTCGTTCCTTGGACAATACTCGTTGATTAGCATTGTTTTGAATTCTTCCCAGGGAGTATCATAAGCTACATCTCCTCCTACAGCCTTCACATAGTTTTTCCACCACGTGAGTGCACTATCTTGTAAGGTGCACGATGCATACTTGGTCATGTCCTTCTCAATACAACCACTGATTTTAAACACAGACTCAATCTTTTCGATCCACTGGGTTAAACCGACCGGTCCTTCTGTTCCACTGAATGATGAGGGCTTGCAACCTTGAAAAGTTTTGTAAGTGCATCCCACACGAGGATTTGGGTTAACTGCAGCACCTCTTGCAGCCTCGACCCATAACATTCTGTCATTCACTTGCTGATTGATGAGTTCCTGGATTTCTTGTTCCGTCATTCGGTTCAATCGCGCCTTAATCTTCAATAAAAATGGGAAAAAAATAATTATTCACATGGAATATTATAGATGTAGTATGTATTTACAGTACTTCGTAGCTTATTAATAATATGAACCAGTTATTATTATAAAAGCCTTTTCTTCTTATTAGCGTTTTATAATTATACCTAGGGTAGTACCTACCCGTTAAAGTTCATACTTAATAGCTTAGTACGAAAATCAATTACTATCACCCAAATAATACTCAACCATGGAAAATTATTGCATTTCACACTTCACTATTTTACATATGCTTATCTTACATCAAACATTAAGCAAACCACACTAGTAATATTATACAAAACATTATATGATCCCATGGTTTAAAACAACAGCGCATCATTTAACCCAAAGCGTTTGTGTTCAAAGAAATCGCTAAAAGGTTATCCTGCTTGTCTCCCTGCGTTTTGGCTGAGGAACCGAAGAACTGGATGTCGGGATAGAACTAATAGGAATAGCGGGAATAGGTGTGGAAGTATCTGGTGGAGTTGGTACCACAACATCCTCTCTAGACTCGGAATTTGGATTTTCCATTTCAGTAGCCTTTCGTTTCTTTCCTCGTTCGAACTTGTCTTTCGTAATTTCCTGTATTTCTTCCTCCTCAGGATCACTTTCCGGTTCCTCTTCAATTGATTCATCCGGAACTTGTGAGTCTTCCCCAAAGGTGTCGTTTTCATCATCGGATAGGTTAATGACTGGAACACCATCTGAAGATTCTGGTTCGGAGTCGCTGAATGTGATAACAAGTTCTAAGCTAGACATCTATCACATAACAACTAGCATGTTAGTATCACATAATATTTACATATTAATTTTTTTAACCAACAGGGATAAGCAATAGTTTTCTAAATCAAACACGATCAAAGTCCAGACTCACTAATGCATCCTAACAAACTCGATAAGACACACTAATGCAAATTTTCTGGTTCTCTGAGACCAACGCTCTGATACCACATGTCATAACCCGACCTTAACCATAATGATGATTACAATAACATATGATTTCATCACGAGGTATTGACCTCTATATGCGACATTTTTCAAAAACTGCATTCGTTTTTACAATACAAACCATAGCTTTTATTACAAATACAAGGTTTAAACAACTTAATAATGATTATCGTTTAGCGATAATCTTAGACTTACAAACTTTACATGTGATAATAACAATACGACTTCCAACATATTTTACATTACAAATCCTCCGATATGCAGTTTTATTTTTGAAACAAATATGCATACTCAAGATCTTGCTTAAATTCAACATGTTGCAGCGGAAGCTTTTAGTTATCACCTGAGAATAAACATGCTTAAAACGTCAACATAAAGTTGGTGAGATATAGGTTTAATGCCGGCAGCGTTATAAATATAGACCACAAGATTTCATATATAAACGTTTTAATAAAAATATTCTAAGTTGTTGAGCACTTGATAACCATACTTAACATTTAATCAACGTCGCATATTCCCTTTATTATGAAATCTTACTACACCGTACCAAGTGTAGTTACCGAAACGAACTACTGTGCAACCGTTGAATACTGGTCGTCCAGTCCGGTTGGGGTTGTCAGGCCCGATAGATCTATCAACAGGATTCGCGTTTACAATGCCTCATGTAAATAATAGTTAACAAGTTACAGGGAAGTATGCCAGTGGTACAACTCAACGTAGAATATATATATTTTTAATCACTTGTCCATAACGTAAATCATAAAATACATGTATTCTCATCCCGAAATATTTAGAGTTTAAAAGTGGGACTATATACTCACTTTTTTCTTGAAGGTATTTATCACGACTTGGTCTCCGATAGATATCACGAACCTAACCATATATATAATATATCAACATATTTTCTTTTTAAGTAATCGTTACATATATATATATATATATATATATATATATATATATATATATATATATATATATATATATATATATATATATATATATATATATACACTTTTAATACTTTTAATATTTTCTTAGTCCGTAGTTAGCAGTCCGATGTTAGTGGTCCACAATTAGTTGTTTAAATAAAATAAATAAAGACCCCATCGTATTCGTATTGATCAGAATTAATCTCGACCCATGGTACCATGTTGTCAAGTGACGTGTTGCGTACATAAAGTACCGTGTTGTCAAATGACGTGTTGCGTACAATCATGAGGTCTTATGATTAATCTTCTCGTGTTGTTTACGGGTGGTCCTGAAATATATAAAATCAAATCATAAGTAAATATATATGAAATATCATATTAATTAGAAATATATGATTAATTTAATTTTTCTCCAAATATTTTCGTAGCTAAACTAGCTTCGGATACCCGATCTTGTTTTCGTCGTAGTTTCTTCATTACAACTCCGTTTTTGTTGGTTCAACTTGCCACTTCCTTGGATCGAGTCAAATTTTAAGAATATGAACTGAAAATACCTTAGGTTGTATTCGAAATCACATGTTATAGGTCAAACTTTGGTGAAACTTATGAAAGTGATCATTTTCCATCATAAAAACAACATTTAATGATCATTTTTCTAAAAATACTTACACTTTGAGTTAAACCATGAAATTTTTATGTGTTAACATATTCATAAAAAATATCATTTTTCCAGAACATGAACTTCCAATTCAAAGCTTAAGATGGTTTTTAATTATCCAACCCAAAACAGCCCCCCGGTTGCACTCAGACGACGTAGATTCAGTTTTTAAGATGTTCTTTGTAAAACCAAGTTATATCTTGTTAAGTTAGCATATCATTATGATATATTACAGGTCTTGAAGTGTTTTAAAAGTTAAGTTAGAAGGATCTATTAGTTTGCAAACAAGTTTGAAATCATTTAAACTATGTTCTTGTTGTTAAAATTTTACAACACAAAATAAGATAGCTATATAAATATGAATCGAATAAGGTTATGAACAAGGTTACTACCTCAAGTTACTTGGAAAAAGTTACTCTAAAAGATGAGAAAAATCTTAGAACCAAAAGAGTGGTGGAGTTGGATCAAAAGGTTGGAAGTAAACTTGTATTTTTGGAAGGATTATTGAAGTTTTCTTGTAAGGAATTTATTATGATAATTAAGGCTTGTTTTTGAAGCTAGATCTTCATGGTTATTTGCTGAGATTGTGAAGAACACTTAAGGTTCCTAAGAGTGTGTTTTTGGTTAGAGAAAATATGTAGTAAAAATGAAATTGGAATGGAGTATAAATGGTGGTGAAAAGATGTATAAATTTGTAATATTGTACAAAAGTCTTGTAATATGCCAAATTGATTAATCACGCATGCTAAGATCCAAAATTGGCTGACTCATGGCTGCTAATAAAGTGATTGTGATGTGTATATACTAATAGTAAATACGTATAGGAGCTGGGTATGATACGAGTATATATACTCTAGGTATACATGTAGAAATTTTGAGGAAACGGAACGAGAATTCAAATATAGCTATCTTTTGTAAATATACTTATATTGTTTTATGTATATAAGCCCTTTAAAAGTGATTAAATACATATTTATACGATACTTGTATAAGTATTATAGGTTAAAGGTATATATGTCAAATAACGTTACGTATAGTTATCATTTTGAAAACTTAAGTTAGTAGTCTCAAAGTATACTTATAACTTATTGTTATTAGTACACAATAAGATGTTAAACCATTCTTAGATCATGTTAAATATATATAAATAC
This sequence comes from Rutidosis leptorrhynchoides, assembly GCF_046630445.1. Lineage (NCBI taxonomy): Eukaryota > Viridiplantae > Streptophyta > Magnoliopsida > Asterales > Asteraceae > Rutidosis > Rutidosis leptorrhynchoides. The sequence continues at coordinate 199,874,487 of NC_092338.1, forward strand.
ATATATATACACAAACGTATAATTATCGTTTGTTATATAGTTCGTGATATCATCGGTCAAATTGGAAGGTCAAACGTTGTGTAAAACTCTTTTTAAAAACATAAATCTCAACAATTTAGATTACTTATCATGTTGGTAAGGTTTAATTTATGTAAATATTAATCTCATAGGTATAAAATGATCGGAAAAATCTGGGTCGTTACAACTGTAGTGACCCGAACTTTTCCATGTTTATATATATTAGATGAAATTAATATTTACATGATTAAGTGTTTCCAACATGTTAAGTAATCAAACTTGTTAAGACTTGATTAACTGAAATAGGTTTCATATAGACAATTGACCACCCAAGTTGACCGGCGATTCACGAACGTTAAAACTCGTAAAAATGACATGATGATATATATATATATATGGATATACATATTGTTAACATGAGATTATGATAAGTAAGTATCTCCATAAGTATATTAACAATGAGTTATATACATAAAAACAAGACTACTAATTTAAGGATTTCGAAACGAGACATATATGTAACGATTATCGTTGTAACGACTTTTAAATGTATATATATCATATTAAGATATATTAATATATCATAATATCATGATAATATAATAATTTAACATCTTATTAGATATAATAAACAATGGGTTAATAATATTAAATGAGATCGTTAACTTAAAGGTTTCAAAACAACACTTACATGTAACGACTAACGATGACTTAAATACTTAGTTAAAATGTATATACTTGTAGTGTATTTGATGTATTAATATACTTTTGGAAGACTTCAAGACATATATCAAAACACTCATACTTAACAAAAATGGTTACAGTTACATTCCCATTCTTTTTTCATCAAGAATTCTAGTCGTATTCATACCCGTATTATACACAGCTTCAAGACGTACTTACTTTGGGTATATACCAATAGGAACTAGCATGAGATTCCACTCTTGATTATGTCATACATGACTAATCAATTTTAACTTCTACCATGAACTAGTCAACTAACTAGAACTCCTTTTAACCCCACTCACCACTCACCACTTACCACTCATCATTCACTCCATTTCACTTCCAATTCTCTTTCTAATTCTCTCTCAACACACACACACACACACACACACACTTATGAACGAATTTTACCTGTAGATAATCATCATATTCATCAAAAATTATTTCAAGAATCAAGCTATACTCATCTTAGGAAGAACACTTCAAGAACACTTCGAAAATCCTTTCAAGTTTACTAGTTTACATCCAAGCTTTGTAATCCATTCCAAGTAATCATCCAAGATCAAGAAACCTTTGTTATTTATAGTAGGTTATCTTTCTTATTCAAGGTAATATTCATATTCAAACTTTGATTTAATTTCTATAACTATAAACTATCTTAATTTAAGTAAAAATCTTACTTGAACTCGTTTTTGTGTCATGATCCTACTTCAAGAACTTTCAAGCCATCCAAGATCCTTTGAAGCTAGATCATTTCTTGTCACTTCCAGTAGGTTTACCTACTAAACTTGAGGTAGTAATGATGTTCATAACATCATTCGATTCATATATATAAAACTATCTTATTCGAAGGTTTAAACTCGTAATCACTAGAACATAGTTTAGTTAATTCTAAACTTGTTCGCAAACAAAAGTTAATCCTTCTAACTTGACTTTTAAAATCAACTAAATACATGTTATATATATATATATGATATGATAACTTAATGATTTGAAACCGGAAAACACGAAAAACACCGTAAAACTGGATATACGCCGTCGTAGTAACACCGCGGGCTGTTTTGGGTTAGTTAATTAAAAACTATGATAAACTTTGATTTAAAAGTTATTCTTCTGGGAAAATGATTTTTCTTATGAACATGAAACTATATCCAAAAATCATGGTTAAACTCAAAGTGGAAGTATGTTTTCCAAAATGGTCATCTAGACGTCGTTTTTTTCGACTGAAATGAATACCTTTAAAAAAAAGACTTGTAACTTATGTTTCCGACTATAAACCTATACATTTTCTATTTAGATTCATAAAATAGATTTCAATATGAAACCATAGCAATTTGATTCACTCAAAACGGATTTAAAACGAAGAAGTTATGGGTAAAACAAGATTGGATTTTTTTTGTTGTTGTAGCTACGGGAAATATTGTAACAATTCTATACAAATCATAACTTAACAAACTTATATTGTATTATTCATGTATTCTAATATATATTATGTAATCTTGGGATACCATAGACACGTATACAATGTTTTGACATATCATATCGACCCATCTATATAATATATTTTGGAACAACCATAGACACTCTATATGCAGTAATGTTGGAGTTAGCTATACAGGGTTGAGGTTGATTCCAAAATAATATATATAGTTTGAGTTGTGATCTAGCCTGAGGCTTGTATACACTGGGTCATGGATTGATCCAAGATAATTTATATTTATTTATTTCTGTACATCTAACTGTGGACAACTAGCTGTATGTTACTAACGAGGACTGCTGACTTAACAAACTCAAATCATTAAAACGTAATAAAAATGTTGTAAATATATTTTGATCATACTTTGATATATATGTACATATTTGTATAGGTTCGTGAATCGATCAGTGACCAAGTCTTACTTCCCGACGAAGTACAAATCTGTGAAAGTGAGTTATAGTCCCACTTTTAAAATCTAATATTTTGGGATGAGAATACATGCAACTTTATAAATTGTCATAACCCGACCTTAACCATAAGGACGAATACAATAACATATGATTTCATCGCGAGGTATTGACCTCTATATGCGACGTTTTTCAAAAACTGCATTCGTTTTTACAATACAAACCATAACTTTTATTACAAATACAAGGTTTAAACAAGATAATAATGATTATCGTTTAGCGATAATCATAGACTTACAAACTTTACATGTGATAATAACAATACGAATTCCAACATATTTTACATTACAAATCCTCCGATATGCAGTTTTATTTTTGACACAAATATGCATACTCAAGATCTTGCTTAAATTCAACATGTTGCAGCGGAAGCTTTTAGTTATCACCTGAGAATAAACATGCTTAAAACGTCAACATAAAGTTGGTGAGATATAGGTTTAATGCTGGCAGCGTTATGAATATAGACCACAAGATTTCATATATAAACGTTTTAATAATAATATTCTAAGTTGTTGAGCACTTGATTACCATACTTAACATTTAATCAACGTCGCATATTCCCTTTATTATGAAATCTTACTACACCGTACCAAGTGTAGTCACCGAAACGAAGTACTGTGCAACCGTTGAATACTAGTCGTCCAGTCCGGTTGGGGTTGTCAGGCCCGATAGATCTATCAACAGGATTCGCGTTTACAATACTGCTTGTAAATAGTAGTTACCAAGTTACAGGGAGATATGCCAGTGGTACAACTCAACGTAGAATATATAATTTTAATCACTTGTGTCCATAACGTAAATCATAAAATGCATGTATTCTCATCCCGAAATATTTAGAGTTTAAAAGTGGGACTATATACTCACTTTTTCCTTGAAGGTAATAAACACGACTTGGTCTCCGATTGATATCACAAACCTAACCATATATATAATATATCAACATATTTTCTTTTCAAGTAATCGTTACATATATATATATATATATATATATATATATATATATATATATATATATATACATATATATATATATATATATATATATATATATATACTTTTAATACTTTTAATATTTTCTTAGTCCGTAGTTAGCAGTCCGATGTTAGTGGTCCACAATTAGTTGCTTAAATAAAATAAATAAAGACCCCATCGTATTCGTATTGATCAGAATTAATCTTGACCCATGGTACCATGTTGTCAAGTGACGTGTTGCGTACATAAAGTACCGTGTTGTCAAATGACGTGTTGCGTACAATCATGAGGTCTTATGATTAATCTTCTCATGTTGTTTACGGGTGGTCCTGAAATATAAAAAATCAAATCATAAGTAAATATATATTAAATATTATGTTAATTAGCCAAGATATGATTAATCTGATTTTGTCATAATATAATATATTACAGGTCTTGAAGTGTTTTTAAAAATCAAATTAGAAGGATCTATTTAGTTTGCGAACAAGTTTGAAATCACTCAAACTATGTTCTTGTTGTTAAAATTTTACAACACAAAATAAGATAGCTATATAAATATGAATCGAATAAGGTTATGAATAAGGTTACTACCTCAAGTTACTTGGACAAAGCTACTGGAAAAGGTAAGAAAAATCTTGGAATCAAAAGAGTGGTGGAGTGGGATTGAAAGATTGGAAGTAATCTCCTTGAAATCGGATGACTATATTGATACGTTCTTGAGTAGGTAAATGAAGAGAGATTAGGGAGTGAATTAACTTGAAAGAAAATTGGAAATGAAATTGTATGTGTGTGTGTGTGTGTGCAAAATAGCATGATTATGGGATGGATATATAGGAGATTTAGTTTGTTTTCTTGCACAAAAGTCACACACGAGGTTAAATGGCTGGTTCCCACATGTAACATCATGTCTAGTGGCAGATCATTGAAGTTTATTGTTGGTATATACCAATAGTAAATACGTATAGAAGCTGGGTATGATACGGTTACATATACCCTAGATATACTTGTAGAAATTTTGAGGAATCGGAACAAGAATTCAAATATGGACTGGTTTATAACTGTAAAAGAGGCTCAAAAACTGGGCTTTTATTTTTGGCTCTGCCCCTTGGACCCCGCCAGGGGTTGCCACCCCTTGGACCCCGCTTATCGGGGCCGCTGCCCCCGAACCCCCGTCATAATCAAGATAAGTTCAAACAAGTGTGCACTCCACACTTCCCCAAACTTGTTCGATATTTATCAAGATTATTTTGGTTACAAATTAATCCCATTACACTTAAATCATACTGGTGACATAGATCACCAACACATTATAGATTGTAAGTATATATGTCAAAGAATGTTACATATAGTTATTGTTTTGAAAACTTAAGTTTGTGGTCTCAAAGTATACTTATAACTCATTATTGTTAGTTCACAATGAAATGTTAAACCATCCTTAAATCATGTTAAATATGTATAGATATGTACATATACATAATCGTATAATTATCGTTTGTTATATAGTTCGTGATATCATCGGTCAAATTGGACGGTCAAATGTTGTGTGAAACTCTTTTCAAAAACATAAGTCTCAACAGTTTGGATTGCTTATCATGTTGGTAAGGTTTATTTTATGTAAATATTAATCTCATAAGTATAGAATGATCGGAAAATTCTGGGCCGTTACAGTACCTACCCGTTAAATAAATTTCGTCCCGAAATTTTAAAATTGTACCTATTTTGCGTTCTTGGGAAACAAATGTGGGTACTTTTGTTTCATCTGATCCTCTCGTTCCCAAGTAAACTCTGGACCCCTTTGAGCATTCCAACGAACCTTAACGATTGGTATGTTGCTCTGCTTGAGTTGTTTAACTTCACGGTCCATGATTTCGACTGGTTCTTCTATGAATTGTAGTTTCTCGTCGACTTGGATTTCTTCAAGAGGAATGGTGAGGTCTTCCTTTGCAAGACACTTCTTAAGGTTTGAAACGTGAAATGTATTATGTACTCCGACGAGTTGTTGTGGTAATTCGAGTCGATAAGCTACCGATCCAATGCGTTCGATGATCTTGAACGGGCCTACATACCTTGGGTTCAGTTTACCTCTTTTTCCAAAACGTATTACACCTTTCCAAGGTGACACCTTTAACATAACCATGTCACCGATCTGAAACTCTAATGGTTTCCTTCGGACATCCGCGTAACTCTTTTGGCGACTACGGGCTGTTTTCAATCTCTCCTTGATTTGCACTATCTTCTCAGTAGTTTCATGAATGATCTCGGGTCCAGTTAATTGTCGATCTCCTACTTCATTCCAACAGATAGGGGATCTACACTTCCTTCCATACAGTGCTTCGAATGGTGCAGCTTTAAGGCTCGCATGATAACTATTATTATACGAGAATTCTGCTAATGGTAGATATTTATCCCATCCGTTTCCAAAATCGATCACACATTCCCTAAGCATGTCTTCAAGAGTCTGAATTGTTCTTTCACTCTGCCCATCAGTTTGCGGTTGATATGCGGTACTCATATCCAAACGAGTTCCTAGGGCCTCCTGTAGTGATTTCCAAAACTTTGATGTAAATCTACTATCACGATCGGATATAATGGAAATAGGTATTCCATGCCTTGAAACAATTTCCTTTATGTATAATCGTAATAGTTTCTCCATTCTATCCGTTTCCTTTATAGGCAAGAAATGTGCAGATTTGGTGAGACGATCAACTATTACCCAAATGGTGTCATAACCCCAGGTCTTAGGTAACTTTGTGATGAAATCCATGGTAATACCATCCCATTTCCATTCTAGGATTCTGGTTGTTGAAATAACCCTGAAGGCTTCTGGTGTTCTGCTTTGACTTTGGAACAAGTTAAACATTCCCCAACATATGTTGCAACATCTGTCTTTAAATTAGGCCACCAATAATGCGTCTTAAGATCTTGATACATCTTTCTAACTCCAGGATGTATCGAGTATCTTGTCTTATGTGCCTCGTTCAATATCAACTTCCTTAATCCACCCAACTTCGGTACCCAAATACGGTTTGCGAAATATCGAATTCTTTCTTCCCGTATAACGAGTTGCTTCTCATACTTCTTCATTATTTCATTTCCTATGTTTTCTTTAGTAAGAGCTTCTCGTTGAGCCTCTTTGATTTGTGAGTAAAGATTCGTGCGAATTTTTATGTTCATTGCTCGTACTCGAATTGGTTCCCGTTCCTTTCTGCTTAGAGCGTTGGCCACTACATTCGCTTTCCCGGGATGATAGCGAATCTCACAATCATAATCGTTTATCAGCTCGACCCACCTACGTTGCCTCATGTTCAGCTGTTTCTGATCAAAAATATGTTGAAGGCTTTTATGATCAGTAAACACAGTGCATTTAACCCCATATAAATAGTGTCTTCATATCTTCAATGCAAACACTGCTGCTCCCAATTCTAAATCATGCGTCGTATAATTCCGCTCGTGAATCTTCAATTGTCGGGATGCGTATGCTATAACTTTCTTCTGTTGCATAAGGACGCAACCAAAACCTTGTCGCGAAGCGTCACAATATATCTCAAAATCATCGTTCCCTTCAGGTAACGATAAAATAGGTGGTGTAGTCAACTTCTTCTTCAGTAATTGAAATGCACTCTCTTGCTTAGAAGTCCATTCGTACTTCTTCCCTTTTTGCGTTAACGCTGTTAATGGTTTAGCTATTCGGGAAAAATCTTGAATAAATCTTCTATAATAACCAGCTAAACCCAAAAATTTCCGTATCTGCGTTGGTGTCTTAGGAGTCTCCCATTTTTAAATGGCCTCAATTTTAGCTGGATCAACCTGAATTCCTTTGCTACTAACAACGTGGACAAGAAATTGCACTTCTTTCAACCAAAATGCACACTTAGAAAATTTGGCGTATAACTGTTCTTTTCTTAACAATTCTAATACCAATCTTAAATGTTGTTCATGCTCTTGCTCACTCTTGGAATAGATAAGAATATCGTCAATGAAAATGATAACAAACTTATCTAAATACGGACTACAAACTCGATTCTTGAGGTCCATGAATACAGCTGGCGCATTCGTTAATCCAAATGGCATGACCAAAAATTCATAATGACCGTAGCGTGTCCGAAAAGCAGTTTTCGGAATATCTTCTTCTTTGACGCGTAGTTGATGATAGCCCGACCTTAGGTCGATTTTAGAGTAAACACATGATCCTTGCAATTGATCAAATAAATCATCAATTCTCGATAGTGGATACCGATTCTTGATAGTTAAATTATTTAATTCACGATAATCTATACACATTCGGAAAGATCCATCTTTCTTCTTGACGAATAAAATCGGAGCTCCCCACGGTGAAGTGCTTGGTCGAATGAAACCACGGTCCAGTAATTCTTGTAACTGGCTTTGTAACTCTTTCATCTCAGATGGTGCAAGTCTATATGGAGCACGAGCCACTGGTGCAGCTCCTGGTACTAGATCTATTTGAAATTCTACAAATCTAAATGGAGGTAATCCCGGCAACTCTTCCGGAAAGACTTCAGGAAAATCTCTTGCCACAGGCACGTCATTGATGCTCTTCACTTTCTCCTTCATTTCGACTTTATTAACATGTGCTAAGATAGCATAGCACCCTTTCTTCAAGAACTTTTGAGCTTTCAAACAACTAATGAGTTTTAGCTTTGAGTTACCCTTCTCTCCATAAATCATTACTGGCGTTTTATCCTTACGAGGAATGCGAATTGCCTTATTGGCACACACAACTTCAGCTCCTATTTTGGACATCCAGTCCATGCCGACTATTACATCAAAACTTCCTAATTCTACGGGTATCAAATCAATCTTAAATGTTTCTCCGGCTAAATTTATTTTACAATCACGGAAAATTTTATCGGCTTTAATTAGTTTACCATTAGCTAACTCAATCATGTACTTAGCATCTAGAGGTAATGATGAACAATTCAATTTAGCGTAAAAGTCTCTACACACGTAACTTCTATCGGCACCAGTGTCAAATATAATAGATGCGGATAAGTTATTAATGGTAAACGTACCCGTAACAAGCTCCGGGTCTTCACACGCCTCTCTAGCATTAATAACAAATGCTCTTCCACGTGCAGATCCATTATTCTTCTTTGGATTCGGATACTGGCTCTTATAATGACCCTGTTCCCCACACCCATAACAAGTAACAGTGGCCAAGGCAGTTCTATTTGCATTGGTGGCAGGAGTCTTGGTACCATTTGTATTTGTAGCGGGAACCCTACAATCTTCAGCAAGATGACCTTTTCGATTACAATTGTTGCACACCACATTACAATAACCAGAGTGATGTTTGTGGCATCTGTTACATAACGGATTTCGTCCTTTGTAACCTGAGTTTGAACCGCTACCCACACCTTGCGTGGTTTCTTGTTTCTTGTTGGATTGTTGATGATTACCTTCCCACTTTCTTTTGTTTCCCGATGTCTTGACATCGGTGTTCTTATCCAGAATAATCTGGTCCATCAATTCGTTCGCCATGGTGATAGCTTCATGAATAGTCTTGGGTTTGGATGCTGTAACATTTGCCTTGACCTTTTTAGGCAAACCGTCTTTGTACAGTTCAATCTTCCGTTCTTCAGTTGGTACCAATTCGGGACATAGCAAAGCTAATTCCATGAATCACTGATTGTAGTTGGTGAGTTCAGTACCAACAGCTTTCAGGCTTCGTAATCCAGCTTCCAACTTCCTAACCTCGTTCCTTGGACAATATTCATTGATTAGCATTATTTTGAATTCTTCCCAAGGAGTATCATAAGCTACATCTCCTCCTACGGCCTTCACATAGTTTTTCCACCACGTGAGTGCACTATCTTGTAGGGTGCACGATGCATACTTGGTCATGTCCTTCTCAATACAACCACTGATTTTAAACACAGACTCAATCTTTTCGATCCACCGGGTTAAACCGACCGGTCCTTCTGTTCCACTGAATGATGAGGGCTTGCAACCTTGAAAAGTTTTGTAAGTGCACCCCACACGAGGATTTGGGTTAACTGCAGCACCTCTTGCAGCCTCGACCCATAACATTCTGTCGTTCACTCGCTGATTGATGAGTTCCTGGATTTCTTGTTCCGTCATTCGGTTCAATCGCGCCATAATCTTCAATAAGAATGAAAAAAATAATTATTCACATGGAATATTATAGATGTAGTATGTATTTACAGTACATCGTAGCTTATTAATAATATGAACCAGTTATTATTATAAAAGCCTTTTCTTCTTATTAGCGTTTTATAATTATATCTAGGGTAGTACCTACCCGTTAAAGTTCATACTTAATAGCTTAGTACGAAAATCAATTACTACCACCCAAATAATACTTAACCATGGAAAATTATTGCATTTCACACTTCACTATTTTACATATGCTTATCTTACATCAAACATTAAGCAAACCACACTAGTAATATTATACAAAACATTATATGATCCCATGGTTTAAAACAACAGCGCATCATTTAACCCAAAGCGTTTGTGTTCAAAGAAATTGCTTAAAGGTTATCCTGGTTGTCTCCCTGCGTTTTGGCTGAGGAACCGAAGAACTGGATGTCGGGATATAACTAATAGGAATAGCGGAAATAGGTGTGGAAGTATCTGGTGGAGTTGGTGCCACAACATCCTCTCTAGACTCGGGATTTAGATTTTCCATTTCAGTAGCCTTTCGTTTCTTTCCTCGTTCGAACTTATCTTTCGTAATTTCCTGTATTTCTTCCTTCTCAGGATCACTTTCCGGTTCCTCTTCAATTGATTCATCCGGAACTTGTGAGTCTTCCCCAAAGGTGTCGTTTTCATCATCGGATAGATTAATGACTGGAACACCATCTGAAGAGTCTGGTTCGGAGTCGCTGAATGTGATAATAAGTTCTAAGCCAGACATCTATCACATAACAACTAGCACGTTAATACCACATAATATTTACATATTAATTTTTAACCAACAAGTATAAGCAATAGTTTTCGAAATCAAACACGGTCAAAGTCCAGACTCACTAATGCATCCTAACAAACTCGATAAGACACACTAATGCAAATTCTCTGGTTCTCTAAGACCAACGCTCTGATACCACATGTCATAACCCGATCTTAACCATAAGGACGAATACAATAACATATGATTTTATCGCGAGGTATTGACCTCTATATGCGACGTTTTTCAAAAACTGCATTCGTTTTTACAATACAAACCATAACTTTTATTACAAATACAAGGTTTAAACAAGATAATAATGATTATCGTTTAGCGATAATCTTAGACTTACAAACTTTACATGTGATAATAACAATACGACTTCCAACATATTTTACATTACAAATCCTCCGATATGCAGTTTTATTTTTGACAAAAATATTCATACTCAAGATCTTGCTTAAATTCAACATGTTGCAGCGGAAGCTTTTAGTTATCACCTGAGAATAAACATGCTTAAAACGTCAACATAAAGTTGGTGAGATATAGGTTTAATGCCGGCAGCGTTATGAATATAGACCACAAGATTTCATATATAAACGTTTTAATTAAAATATTCTAAGTTGTTGAGCACTTGATAACCATACTTAACATTTAATCAACGTCGCATATTCCCTTTATTATGAAATCTTACTACACCGTACCAAGTGTAGTCACCGAAACGAAGTACTGTGCAACCGTTGAATACTGGTCGTCCAGTCCGGTTGGGGTTGTCAGGACCGATAGATCTATCAACAGGATTCGCGTTTACAATACCGCATGTAAATAGTAGTTACCAAGTTACAGGGAGATATGCCAGTGGTACAACTCAACGTAGAATATATAATTTTAATCACTTGTGTCCATAACGTAAATCATAAAATGCATGTATTCTCATCCCGAAATATTTAGAGTTTAAAAGTGGGACTATATACTCACTTTTGCCTTGAAGGTAATAAACACGACTTGATCTCCGATTGATATCACAAACCTAACCATATATATAATATATCAACATATTTTATTTTCAAGTAATAGTTATATATATATATATATATATATATATATATATATATATATATATATACTTTTAATATTTTCTTAGTCCGTAGTTAGCAGTCCGATGTTAGTGGTCCACAATTAGTTGCTTAAATAAAATAAATAAAGACCCCATCGTATTCGTATTGATCAGAATTAATCTCGACCCATGGTACCATGTTGTCAAGTGACGTGTTGCGTACATAAAGTACCGTGTTGTCAAATGACGTGTTGCGTACAATCATGAGGTCTTATGATTAATCTTCTCGTGTTGTTTACGGGTGGTCCTGAAATATATAAAATCAAATCATAAGTAAATATATATTAAATATTATGTTAATTAGCCAAGATATGATTAATCCGATTTTGTCATAATATAATATATTACAGGTCTTGAAGTGTTTTTAAAAAATCAAATTAGAAGGATCTATTTAGTTTGCGAACAAGTTTGAAATCACTCAAACTATGTTCTTGTTGTTAAAATTTTACAACACAAAATAAGATAGCTATATAAATATGAATCGAATAAGGTTATGAATAAGGTTACTACCTCAAGTTACTTGGACAAAGCTACTGGAAAAGATAAGAAAAATCTTGGAATCAAAAGAGTGGTGGAGTGGGATTGAAAGATTGGAAGTAATCTCCTTGAAATCGGATGACTATATTGATACGTTCTTGAGTAGGTAAATGAAGAGAGATTAGGGAGTGAATTAACTTGAAAGAAAATTGGAAATCAAATTGTATGTGTGTGTGTGCAAAATAGCATGATTATGGGATGGATATATAGGAGATTTAGTTTGTTTTCTTGCACAAAAGTCACACATGAGGTTAAATGGCTGGTTCCCACATGTAACATTATGTCTAGTGGCTAATCATTGAAGTTTATTGTTGGTATATACCAATAGTAAATACGTATAGAAGCTGGGTATGATACGGTTACATATACCCTAGATATACTTGTAGAAATTTTGAGGAATCGGAACAAGAATTCAAATATGGACGGGTTTATAACTGTAAAAGAGGCTCAAAAACTGGGCTTTTATTTTTGGCTCTGCCCCTTGGACCCCGCCAGGGGTTGCCACCCCTTGGACCCCGCTTATCGGGGGCGCTGCCCCCGAACCCCCGTCATAATCAAGATAAGTTCAAACAAGTGTGCACTCCACACTTCCCCAAACTTGTTCGATATTTATCAAGATTATTTTGGTTACAAATTAATCCCATTACACTTAAATCATATTGGTGACATAGATCACCAACACATTATAGATTGTAAGTATATATGTCAAAGAACGTTACATATAGTTATCGTTTTGAAAACTTAAGTTTGTGGTCTCAAAGTATACTTATAACTCATTGTTGTTAGTTCACAATGAAATGTTAAACCATCCTTAAATCATGTTAAATATGTATAGATATGTACATATACATAATCGTATAATTATCGTGTGTTATATAGTTCGTGATATCATCGGTCAAATTGGACGGTCAAACGTTGTGTGAAACTCTTTTCAAAAACATAAGTCTCAACAGTTTGGATTGCTTATCATGTTGGTAAGGTTTATTTTATGTAAATATTAATCTCATAAGTATAGAACGATCGGAAAATTCTGGGTCGTTACATAAATGTTTTACGAAATAGACACAAGTAAATGAAACTACATTATAAGGGTGAATGATCGAAGCCGAATATGCCCCTTTTTAGCTTGGTAGCCTAAGAATTTGGGAACAGACCCCCAAATTGACGCGAATCCTAAAGATAGATCTATCGGGCCCAACAAGCCCCATTCTGGAATTTGGAATGCTATAGTACTTCGAAATTATCATGTTCGATGGGTGTCCCAGAATAATGGTGATATTCTATATGCATCTTGTTAATGTTGGTTACCAGGTGTTCACTATATGAATGATTTTTATCTCTATGTATGGGATGTATTGAAATATGAAATCTTGTGGTCTATTATTATGATTTGATAATATATAGGTTAAACCTATAACTCACCAACATTTTTGTTGACGTTTTAAGCATGTTTATTCTCAGGTGATTATTAAGAGCTTCCGCTGTTGCATACTAAAATAAGGACAAGATTTGGAGTCAATGCTTGTATGATATTGTGTAAAACTGCATTCAAGAAACTTATTTTTGATGTAATATATTCTTATTGTAAGCCATTATATAATGGTCGTGTGTAAACAGTATATTTTAGATTATTATTATTTGATAATTTATGTAATGCTTTTTAAACCTTTATCGATAAAATAAAGGTTAAGTTTGTTTTAAAAATGAATGTAGTCTTTGAAAAACGTCTCATATAGAGGTCAAAACCTCGCAACGAAATCAATTAATATGGAACGTTTATAATCAATATGAATGGGACATTTCATAAACACAAAGTGGAAGTATGTTTTTCAAAATAGTCATCAAGATGTCGTTCTTTCGACAGAAATGACTACCTCTTTAAAAAATGACTTGTAACCTGTATTTCTAACTATAAACTTATACTTTTTCTATTTAGTTTCATAAATTTCAGTTCATTATGAAACTATAGCAACTTGAATCACTCAAAACGGATTTGAAACGAAGAAATGACGGGTAAAACAAAATTGGATAAATTTGCTAGTTTTAGCTATGAAAATTTTGTAACAAATCTAGATTAAACATATCCTAACTAATTTATATTGTATTATACATATTATGTAATCTTGGGATACCATAGACACGTATGCAATGTTTTGACATATCATATCGACCCATCTATATATATATTTCGGAACAACCATAGACACTCTATATGCAGTAATGTTTGAGTTAGCTATACAGTGTTGAGATTGATTCCAAAATATTATATATACTTTGATTTGTGATCTAGACTGAGACTTGTATAAACTGGGTCGTGGATTGATTCGAGATAATATATATTGATTTATTTCAGCACATCTAACTGTGGACAACTAGTTGTAGGTTACTAACGAGGACTGCTAACTTAACAAACTTAAATCATAAAAACGTAATAATAAATGTTGTGAATATATTTAAATCATACTTTGATATATATGTATATATTTGTTATAGGTTCGTGAATCGACCAGTGGCCAAGTCTTATTTCCAACAAAGGAAAAATCTGTGAAAGTGAGTTATAGTCCCACTTTTAAAATCTATTATTTTTGGGATGAGAATAAATGCAGTTTTATAAATATTTTACAAAATAGACACAAGTGATCAAAATTACATTCTATGTTGAATTATCGAACCGAATATGCCCCTTTTTTAGCTTGGTAGCCTAAGAATTGGTGTTTATAATAATTGCCACCAATTGACGCGAATCCTAAAGATAGATCTATTTGGCCCAACAAGCCTCATCCGAGTTACGGATGCTTTAGTAATTCGATTTATCATGTCCGATGAGAGTCCCAGAATAATGGAGATATTCTATATGCATCCTGTTAAGGTCGGTTACCAGGTGTTCATCATATGAATGATTTTTATGTAGATTGCATATTGTTTATGAGAAATGGAAATATGAAATCTTGTGGTCTATTATTACGATTTGATAAATATATAGGTTAAACCTATAACTCACCAACATTTTTATTGACGTTTAAAGCATGTTTATTCTCAGGTGATTATTAAGAGCTTCCACTGTTGCATGCTAATTTTTGGACAAGAGTTGGAGTCAGCATGCTTGTATAATATTGTTTAAAAACTGCATTCGAAGACTTAAATTGATGTGTAATATTATTGTAAACCATTATGTAATAATCGTGTGAAAACGCTATATTTTAGATTATCATTATTTGATAATCGTCGTAATATTTTTAAACTTTTATCGATAAAATAAAGGTTATGGTTTGTTTTAAAATCGAATGCAGTCTTTGAAAAACGTCTCATATAGAGGTCAAAACCTCGCAACGAAATCAATTAATATAGAACGTTTATAAATCGGTATGAACGGAAGATTTCAGTTGGTATCCGAGCGTTGGTCTTAGAGAACCAGAAATTTACATTAGTGTGTCTTATCGAGTATGTAGGATGCATTAGTGAGTCTGGACTTCGATCGTATATTTTTCTTTAAAAACGATTGCTTAACACTTTTTGTTGAAAAATATATATATTTAACATGTAAATATTATGTGATATATTAATCTCTTAACGTATTTGATAATGTGTGATAGATGTCTACCTCTAGTACAAATCCCATCGACTCACCTAATAATAATGAAGAGTCGAATATATTTTGGGAAGATTCACAAATTCCCGAAGAGGAACCGGAAGAAGAGGAACCTGAAGAAGAGGAACCGGAAGAAGAGGAACTGGAAGAGGAGGAACCGGAAGAAGAGGAACCGGAAGAAGAGGTTTCGGAGGGGGAAATTTTAGGAACCACTGAAAAACAGGCAAATAAAAGAAAACCCTCAACTAATGGACCAAAATTAATAATGGTCAATGGTGTTTCCGCCGAGGAAGCAAAATATTGGGAATATTACCAATTTTCCGATGAATCGGATCCCGATGAGGATTCCGATGATGTTATATAAATTACCTCGACCCAATTTGAAAAAGCAAAAGAAAATAATAAGGGAAAGGGCATCAAAATAGAGAAACCTGATTCCAACTCCGATGAACTTTATATGTATCGTCAACACCCGTATTTCTTAAGTTGTAACAATAACCCGGGAACCTCTAAGCCACAAGGTTTTTCTAAACCATTTGTGAAAACAACGGCTCGTATTAGAGGAACATCATATATCCCTAGAAAATTAGCAAAACGAAACAGGTCCGAAGAGGAAGAAACTAGTGAGTCGGAATAAAGAGTTGTAATCATGAGGTGTAAAATATGTAAAATAAGTGTGCTTGTACTTTTCTTGTTGTATGTGAAAATTGCTTGTATTATTATCTTTTACGAATCTAATTCTCATCTGTTTTACAGTATAAAAACACAATGGACGTTAAGGATAGACAGCCAAAAATTTTAGAAGACCTACCCGGGGACATGATTGATGAAATCTTGTCTAAAGTCGGTCAGAATTCGTCGGCACAATTATTTACGGCAAAATTAGTTTGTAGAACATTTGAAGAACGTTCCAGGCATGCCTTAGTTTATAAAAGGATTTCATTTGAAAGATGGGGTATATCACATTGGGGACACCGTAAGTTACTGATATTGCTCAAATACATCATATATATCTATCGCAATATCACTAAAAGCGCTCTAGAATCAAAGATAATGAAGGTGTTCTACAAGTGATAAGCCAAGATGCGTAAATTTGTATCGGAAGAATGATTTACAAAGAATTTTGATGATTTATGACATTGGTTGATCCCGATACGACTTAGGGTCTATTTAGTGCTTTAAAATGATAAAACAAAGCTTCCAAGGTGTTAGGCTTCGTCCGAATGAAGTAATATTGAAAAGAAAACGAAACAGTCAAAATCAGTACTTGAGGACGCCGTCCAGGGATTGAAGACGCCGTCCTGGCTTTTGATCTGGGACGCCGTCTAGGGGGTTCGAGACGCCGTCTTGACCTTTAATTCGGGACGCCGTCCTGCATTTTGGGACGACGTCCCGTAGTAGGTGTGGCCGACTTTTTGGCTTTTTACCTAATTTCTCCACTTTAAAACTTCAGTTTTTGAGGGACTGTTTAATCAGAATACGAACCAGAGAGTTTAGAGGCGATTTTCAGGAGCAAATTGGAGAACTCCAACCTCTTTGAAGAGGCTCAACATCAAGGCATCATCCATCAAAACCTTTTTCATCCAAGAACTCTTGTTCTTGTAGGTTATTTACTTGTTCTCAGCAATGATTTCAGTTAATAATTTGATTGTATTGTTGTCTGTTACCATGATTGTTGGCTAGTTTCTATAATGTTTGTCTAGATTAATAACCAAGGTATTGGATGTAATCTTATTGATTGAATGTATTATGCGTGATAGATTGAAGTTTGAATTAAGAACCATGCTTATTGTTGTTAAAATCATTTGTATCTAGTTAATTGATATGTTGTTGATAAAGAGAACTCTTGTTGATGTATCATATTGATTTACAATCAACTTGTCTTAGATTGATTGTTTGCTAAACCGGACCAAGGGGGTAAACTAGATTAAAACGGTTAAACAAAATAGGAATGAATTGTGTAGAGCGAACGCAAAAACAATTGTTATTCAAGTCTTTGATTTTGTTGATCAACTAGTCACAAACTAAAAGGTCTAAGTTATAGGGAACCCTCGCTTAGTAATTCTAGTTTGAGTACTTGCTAAAGAGAACTCTTGGCGAGTCGATTTAGGTGATTAGCATGCTTATAGTTATTTGATTACAAATACAAGAACCATAGTGAAAAGGGAACCCTTGATCTTGTTATTGTATTTGCGTGTTTATCCGAGAGAACTCTTAGAGAACCTATTAGATAACTACACACATAATTATTCAATCAGGACTTAATATCTAAAAATACATCCAATACCGAGGGTAAAATATCTAGATAAACATTTCATCTCTTTGATTTAATTCAAAACTATCTTACTTGCTTTATTTGCATTTATTATCATTTCATAAACTTAAAAGACAAAAATATTGTTTTTACATTTAACCTTCTTTGATTTGGCTAAATCGTTAAATAGCCACCAAAACATAAAACTTGTACTTTTAACTTTCATTCACTTAGTTAATCATAATATAGTTTCTAATTCTAGTTTGACTGATATAACTGTCCTTGGAACGATACACGGAACTAAACCAGTTACTATACTACTACACGATCGGGTACACTGCCCGTTAGTGTGTAGCAATCTCTAAAACCGGTATTTTCCATACGATAATTCATATACTACTTTTCGCACATCCAGTTTTTGGCGCCGCTGCCGGGGACAGTTTTGTGTCAAAATAAAATTATTAACTGATTTGTGATTAAGTAGTTTCTTAATTATTTTAAATTTTTAATAATCTTTGATTTTTAAACTTATAGAATCGGTATGTTTAATAATTTTAGTTAGTTGTGTGATTGACAGTTTATAGGTCGCATATGCCACATACCCGAAGTTCAGAATCTCCATTACTTACACCGTTTACAGAACCTGATAGAAAGCTTGGTAGGATTTCAAAAGAAGTACTTGAAATTTTTGAATCTTCATCAAAGCAAGAAACCTTTGATTCAGAATCAAGTACGACCAAGCCTCGATATTCAGACTTTGGTAAACCCGTTCAACCCCCAAATTTTGAAATGGAAGGAGAAAGACCGTTAGTACCATGACAATCAATGGCAGCAAAGATGAAAGCAACCCGGACCGGACAAGGTAGTGCTATTACTCCACCTACTGGTGAGGTAACTTTTGAAATAAAAGGACCTATTCTTCAAATGATTAATAACAGGTGTCAATTTGGTGGTGGTCCGAATGAAGATGCAAACGAACATATTAGTCTCTTTCAAGAGATATGTCTTCTATTTAAACTTAAACCAGAAACTGACCAGGCCATATTATTAAGACTTTTCCCTTGGACACTCCAAGGGGAAGCACGAAGTTGGTTAGATTCATTGGCAGAGGCTACGATAGAAACGTGGGATGGTATGTTGGAAAAATTTCTTAAGAAATATTTTCCAGCATCCAAGTCCGCGAGACTCCAACACGAAATTACCCAATTCTGTCAAAAGCCGATGGAAACCCTGTACGAAGCATGGAATCGATTTTCCAAAATGCTAAGAGGTTATCCAAACCATGGTTTGGATACCTTTCAAAAGGTCCAAATCTTTTACAAAGGTTGTGATGTAGCAACCTGAATTTCAATTGACCAAGCGGCCGGTGGTTCTCTTATGGACAAAACCGAGCAAGAGGCTTATGAGATAATCGAGAAACTAGCCAATTATTCTCATGAGTGGCATCAAGAATGCCCAATTACTCGAAATGCTCAAGTCCAAAGCGCCGATGCTTATGATGACTTAAGCTCCCTAGGTGTAAAAATAGATGGTGTTGTCCGAAACATGGACAAAATCACCAAGGAAATCCATGGTATGAAAGTAGGTTGTGAATTCTGTGGAGGTCTCCACTTAGGAAAAGATTGTGATGCCGGGTTAACCATGGCTCAAAAAGAAGAAGTGGCTTTCATAAGCCAAAGAAATAATAACCAGTTTCAGGGAAGAGCCCAATTTAACCGGAACTTTAACAACCCCTACAACCCTCAAGGTCAAACTTCCAATTTTCAACAAGGGTCAAGTAGTGGGTTCCAACAACAAACTCCGGATTTTTACCAAAAACCCCAACAGGAAGAGAAAAAGTCAAATTTAGAGTGTATGTTGGAAAAGTTAATTACATCACAAACTCAGCTTGTCACAAATATAAACCAAACCAACGAGAAAAACGAACATCAATTTAGAAACCAACAAGCATCAATTCAAAATTTAGAAAAACAAATGAGTGGTTTAGCCAATTTACTGAGCGAGAGGAAACCAGGTAGTTTACCGGGCGATACCAGTAAAAACCCACGAAATGAGCACGCAAATGTTATCACCACACGGAGTGGTCTAGCATACGATGCTCCAAAAATGCCCGAAAATTCTGATTTCAGGGTTCCATTGAACCAAAATGATGAACCGGTTAAGGAGCCGGAAAAAGTGGTTGAAAAGGAAGAACGGGAAAAACCCGTAGTGAAACCATATCAACCACCGCTTCCATACCTAAGAAAACAACAACAAGAGAGGCTAGAGGCCGAAAGGTCGAAATTCCTAGATATGTTTAAACAAATTAACATAAACATGCCTTTCATTGATGTAATCTCAGGTATGCCCAAGTATGCTAAGTTTTTAAAAGGCTTACTTACTAATCGGAAGAAAATGGAGGAACTTTCATCCGTCACCATGAATGCTAATTGTTCAGCAATTTTGATGAAAAAAATACCGAAAAAGTTAGCTGATCCTGGAAGTTTTACCATACCATGTCTCCTGGGAGATTTGGAATGCATTAAAGCATTAGCGGATTTAGGGGCTAGCATAAATTTAATGCCTTATTCATTATATGTTAAGCTAAACCCCGGGGAACTGAAACCAACTCGAATGGCAATCCAACTAGCAGACCGCTCTGTTAAATTCCCTCGTGGAATTTTAGAGAATATGTTAGTAAAAGTAGGTACCCTAGTATTTCCGGCTGATTTTGTAATTCTAGACATGGAGGAGGACACACGTGTGCCTCTTATATTAGGTCGACCTTTCCTCAATACCGCTAGAGCTATGATAGATGTTCATGGGCAGAAATTGACCCTTAGTATTGAGGATATGAAGGTTACCTTTTCCGTTGACCATGCCTTGCAATACCCCGAGTCAACTGATGATCAATGTTATTATTTGCAAACCATAGACACGTATTCGGAGTTATTGCAGGAATTTCCAGAATTGCAAGGTACAGGAGAATGTATTTTTGCGGAAGGTGATGATGAAACAATGGTGGAAGAAGTGGAGATGTTGACCACTTTGATGGCTAACGGGTATGAGCCAAATGATGAAGAGTACAGAAAGTTGGATTTAGGGAATGAATACCGATGTAAAACATCGATTGAAGAACCTCCCGTTTTGGAACTAAAGCCACTTCCAAGTCACTTGGAATATGCTTACCTACAAGAAGGTTCTACTCTCCCGGTGATCATTTTATCCGAACTCTCTGTAAGTGAGAAATCTAAGCTTGTTTCCATGTTAAAAGCCCATAAAACGGCTCTAGCATGGAAAATTCATGACATCAAGGGTATAAGTCCCTCTTATTATACACATAAGATATTAATGGAAGATAACTATAAGCCGTGTGTACAAAGACAAAGGCGACTCAACCCCAATATGCAAGAAGTTGTTAAGAAGGAGATTGTAAAACTCCTAGATGCGGGTCTTATTTATCCGATTTCGGATAGTCCTTGGGTGAGTCCGGTCCAATGCGTGCCCAAAAAGGGTGGCATGACCGTTGTCACAAATGAAGACGACCAATTAATTTCTACCAGGACTATCACGGGTTGGAGGGTATGCATTGACTACAGGAAATTAAATGATGCTACCCGAAAAGACCATTTTCCCCTTCCTTACATTGATCAAATGTTGGAAAGATTAGCGGGAAAGAATTTTTATTGTTTTCTTGACGGTTTCTCGGGATATTTCCAAATCCCTATAGCACCCGAGGACCAAGAGAAAACGACCTTTACATGTCCTTATGGTACTTTCTCCTATCGGCGTATGTCTTTTGGCTTATGCAATGCTCCTGCTACCTTTCAAAGGTGTATGGTAGCTATTTTTCATGACATGATTGAAGACTTTATGGAAGTATTCATGGATGACTTCTCAGTCTTCGGTGATTCTTTTGACTCATGTCTTAAAAATCTTGAGCTTATGTTGATTAGGTGTGAAGAATCAAATCTTGTACTAAACTGGGAAAAATGCCATTTTATGGTAAAAGAGGGAATTGTATTGGGTCATAAAATTTCTTGTGCAGGTCTTGAGGTGGATCGGGCTAAAGTGGAAGTAATAGCCAAATTACCACCACCAACGAATGTGAAAGGTGTTAGAAGTTTTCTGGGGCACGCCGGTTTTTACCGGCGGTTCATTAAAGATTTTTCCAAAATTGCAACCCCCATGAACAAACTTCTTGAGAAGGACGCTCCATTTGTCTTTACGGACGAGTGTCTTACCGCCTTTAATCTTCTTAAAGCAAAGCTCACGCAGTCACCGATTCTCATATCGCCGAATTGGTCAATACCATTCGAACTTATGTGTGACGCCAGTGACTTTGCTATTGGTGCCGTCTTGGGGCAAAGAATAGAAAAACATTTCAAGCCCATTTACTATGCTAGTAAGACACTGCAAGGAGCCCAACTTAATTACACTACCACCGAGAAGGAACTCCTTGCAATCGTCTTTTCGTTTGACAAATTCCGATCCTATTTAGTGCTAGCAAAGACGGTTGTCTACACAGACCACTCGGCATTAAAGTACTTGCTTTCTAAGCAAGATGCTAAACCCCGTTTAATATGTTGGGTCTTGCTTTTGCAAGAATTCGACATCGATATAAAAGATAAAAAGGGTGCCGAAAACCTAGCTGCCGATCACCTTTCTCGACTTGAGAACCCGAATCTTGGGGTTCTACATGAGACCGTTATCCAAGATAATTTTCCTGATGAAAATCTCATGAGAGTTGAGAAAATTGATGATCCATGGTTTGTAGACATTGCCAACTATCTTGCGGGTGGATTCCTAGAAACCGGTATGTCACACCAGAAAAGAAAGAAATTCTTTAGTGACTTAAAATACTATTTTTGGGAACATCCATATCTCTTTAAATAGTGTCCCGATGGGATAATCCGTCGGTGTGTTTCGGGGAAGGAATGCACCGAAATTCTGCTTGACTGTCACCTTGGTCCAACAGGTAGGCACTTTGGTCCCCAAATCACGGGGAAGAAAGTTTACGAGGCCGGTTTCTATTGGCCTACCATATTCAAAGATGCCTACGCTGTCTGTAAAGCTTGTGACGCGTGCCAACGGGCCGGTCAAATAACTAAACGGGATGAAATGCCTCAACAAAGCATCCAAGTATGCGAGGTGTTCGATGTTTGGGGAATTGACTTTATGGGCCCCTTTCCAAAATCTCATTCTTACCTCTACATACTTGTCGCCATAGATTATGTTTCTAAATGGGCGGAGGCAAAACCTCTACCAACAAATGATGGCCGAGTAGTGGTAAACTTTTTGATGGAACTTTTCTCTAGGTTCGGCACACCAAAAGCTCTTATAAGTGACCGGGGCACCCACTTTTGCAATAAGCAATTGGAAAAGGTGTTGAAAAGATATGGAGTAATCCATAAAATTTCGACATCTTATCATCCCCAAACGAGTGGGCAAGTAGAAAACACCAACCGGTCATTAAAACGCATACTTGAAAAAACCATTGGTGCCAATCCAAAAGAGTGGTCAACCAAGTTAAACGATGCATTGTGGGCCTTTCGCACGGCCTACAAAACACCAATTGGAACAACTCCTTTCCGTATGGTATACGGAAAAGCATGCCATCTCCCGTTGGAGATTGAACATAAAGCACATTGGGCGCTAAGGGCATGCAATTTGGATTACCAAGAAGCGGGTCGGTTACGTTTGACCCAACTAAATGAATTAGACGAGTTGAGGCTTAAAGCCTATGACAACTCTCTAATTTACAAAGAAAAGACCAAACAATGGCACGACAAAAGATTGAAACATCCAAAAGAATTCATGGAAGGAGATCGTGTCCTTGTTTATAATTCCCGTTTCAAGTTATCACCCGGAAAGCATAAGTCCCGATGGACGGGACCGTTTGTTGTTAGAAAGGTGTACCCTTATGGTACAGTCGAAATGGAGAACGGGAAGGGTGATATTTTTAAAGTGAATGGCCACCGGGTCAAACACTATGTTGATGGTCCCCTAGAAATTGAGGATGAGGTTAGCCTCAACTTCAAGAAAAATGCCTAAATCAAAATGGGGACGAGTTTGGTGAACGACTCGTAAAAAAAATGGTTCACAATTGCAATTAGGTTTGTATTGTGTGCACGATAAATTTTAGTTTGGTACAAAATGATTAACGTATGACCTCTAAACACGCGCGACTCAGAAAATCTGATCAGTGAGTTTTAGTGAAACGGGACGCCGTCCCAAAACGCTAGACGCCGTCCCACATTACAAACCTGGACGCTGTCCCAAAACGCTAGACGCCGTCCCAACTCTTAAACCGAGACGCCGTCCTGTTGACCGAGACGCCGTCCTGTTGGCCGAGACGCCGTCCTGAACCCCTGATTCAGAAAATAATACGCGTTTTATACACCTACCCACTCATTTCTTATCCACAAAACACACTCTTCTCTATTTCTCTCTGCCCTAACACGAACCACTCTCCAAATACCCTAATTTCTACCTCAATTTCGCGATTTCTTCTTCAAATTCAAGCTTCAAATCATGAACTTTTGGGTATGGATACTCCATTTTTACACTTTTCTTTATCAATTACTTGAATTGTATGTCTATGATGTCAGAGCAGAGGGGTATAAAATACTATTAAATTTTAGCAGGAAATACTATTAAATACGATACAATTTTACACAAGATATTTATTTATTTATAGAATGGATATACTTAAACCTTGCTACAACACTTATAGGCAGTGTACCTAATCGTACAGTAGTGTAGTTTTTAGTAAGTCCGGTTCGTTCCACAGGGAAATCTTTAAACAAAGCTCAACGCTATATTAGTTTACTTTTATAAAAATACAAATATATATATAGGTAATATTATTATTATAAAGGGGGGTTTTTACCGTTTAATGACCGGTTTGTCGATTTTAAAACTTTAGTCGCAGTTAAAACCTAATGTAAAATATAAAATAAATACAAGACTTAAATTAAAGCGTAAAGTAAATAACGATAATGAAATTGCGAATAAAAATGCGATAAAATAAAATTACGATAATTAAAAGGTACGATAATTAAAAGTGCGATTAAATAAAATAACAATAAATAAAAGTGCGATAATTAGAAGTGCAATTAAATATAAAATAAAGGAAATTAAATATGAAATAAAAGAATTATGCTTATTTAAACTTCCGTAATCATGATGTTTGACGTGTTGATTTTAGTTTTATGCCCATGGGTTAATTGTCCTTTGTCCTGGATTATTCAATATGTCCGTCTGGTTTTTGTCCATAACAGTCCATCAGTCATAAATATAAATTGCAAGTGTCCTTGTCAAATTATTATTATACCCGAAGATAAATATTCCAACTAATTGGGGATTCGAATTGTAACAAGGTTTTAATACTTTGTTTAATGAATACACCAGGTTATCGACTGCGTGTAAACCAAGGTTTTACTACTTTGTTAACAATTACACCAATTACCCTTGAATGTAATTTCACCCCTGTTTTAATTATTCTAGTGGCTATTAATCCATTCCCGTGTCCGGTTAAATGAACGATTATTCGTACATATAAATACCCCGCCCATCGTGTCCGATCGAGTGTATATGGTAATTTATAGGGACGCCCAATTGTAAATCTTTATATTAACATTAACAAACTTTCATTTAGTTAAACAAATATAAAGCCCATTAATAGCCCATAGTCTAGTTTCCACAAGTGTCGTTCTTTTGTCCAAACCCCAATTATGGTACAAAGCCCAATTACCCAATTTTAGTAATTAGCCCAACATCATGATTACTTCGTTTTAAACAAGCATAATAATAACTTAGCTACGAGACATTAATATAAAAAGGTTGAACATAACTTACAATGATTAAAAATAGCGTAGCGTTACACGGACAGAATTTCGACTTACACCCTTACAACATTCGCTAACATACCCTTATTATTAGAATTATAATTAAAATTAAAATATAAATTATAAATATAAATATATTTACGTTGAAGAGGAAGAGAAAAAGGATGATCATAACTCGGCACAAAACTGGCTTTATATAGGACCTGACCAGCAATCTCACACCATGCGACTCGCATGGTTTTGTGCCTCTGGCCATGCGAGTCGCATGGCCACCCTGGATTCAGCCAACTACTTTTGTTTTCTTCTTGCCGACGTAATATAATAATAATAATATATATAATATATAATTATATATAATTATATATATATTATATTATATTCTTGTGCATAGTAGACTAGATATTTTTGGTCCGTTGCGTCGGGCGTTTCTTCTTGGCTCAGGTCCTGGTTCCGGATTTTCGGACGTTCTTGCGTATTAATTTAAATCGCGTACTTTGCGTCTTGTAACTTGTACTCTTGTCATTTTGAGACGTTCCTCATCAATATTTTGAACCTTTTTGATTGTCTTTTGTACTTTTGAGCTTTTTGGTCGTTTGCGTCTTCAATTCGTCGAATCTGTCTTTTGTCTTCACCTTTTATTATTTAAACGAATATCACTTGTAAATAGAACAATTGCAACTAAAAGCTTGTCTTTCTTGAGGAATAATGCTATGAAATATATGTTCGTTTTTAGCATTATCAAATATTCCCACACTTGAGCGTTGCTTGTCCTCAAGCAATATTGTTTTGAAATACTAGAATCACTTCTTTATTTTTCACACTTTGTACATCAGTGATTTCTATATGGCGGTATAAACAATGGTAGTAACGATATGGTTTACAGTCCCACATGACTATAAAAATTTAGATCCATTAAGGAAATTGGATCTTTATGAAAACATTTGATCTTTCGAAATCTAGTTTTTACCCTAGATAAGTTTTCCGGAATAACCCTTTACCGGTGTTTGCAAAATATTTTTGTGGGTTTGGTGGGTTTTAAATTTGAAAATTTTAGCTCAAAACTTGCGGTTTTGTGTCACCCACTTGCTAACCTTGTATTTGGAAAGCAACACATCCAGTTTACTTGTTCCGTATATTACCTTTCGGCAAACTACCGTCCGGTTGTAAAGGAAAGCGTTGAACAAGCAACTGTTAAGGCAATGTCCCGTGACATGCTTTTGATTATGGTCTATAACGTGTCGGACGCAATTACTATCCTTGGTAGGAGCAATAGTAAAGCTCACCCTTATAATTTGTCGGTTTGGCACAAAGTCCTGTCTTTGACCATGTTATGCAACCACCGTTCTTACGGTTGACACCCGATTTAGTTCAGGTGACCTAA
This sequence comes from Rutidosis leptorrhynchoides, assembly GCF_046630445.1. Lineage (NCBI taxonomy): Eukaryota > Viridiplantae > Streptophyta > Magnoliopsida > Asterales > Asteraceae > Rutidosis > Rutidosis leptorrhynchoides. Next base: position 199,901,782 of record NC_092338.1, read on the forward strand.
TGAATTCCAGGTGAATTCCTAGGATTTTACGTTCAATGGTAATGAACGTATTGAAAATAGGGTTTTTAGAAAACAAATCGGTTTGTATTTTTGATCAAAATATTTTCTCGTTCAAGCTCGAGTTTAGATATCATTGAATTCCATGAGTTTGAATTCTCAATCTTTAAGGTCAATCTCTAGGATTGAGTAATATCAGTCTTAAAAGCTGATTTTTAATCTTTAAGGAGATTATCCTTTCTGGGGATCTGATTCATTAGTCTTATCCAGCTAATTTGCATGGTGCCCCCCCATTGTACGAGATAAATCCTTCTCATGGTTAGGATAAATCTGACCACTTGGCGACCCTGTTTGATGCTGAGGTCCGTGGATTTCCTGCTGATTTTAGTGATGACTTTTCTAGATTTTTCGTCAACCTACAGCTGGTCTGAACGACAACTTCATGACCTAAATCAAGAAGCGCGTGTCTTTTTCGGAAGACTTTACTTCCTTTTAGTGATGGAATTGATTCATCGTGTAGATCCATCTCTTCTTTTCTTTCATTGGGTAAAACAGTTTAGCTTAGTCCAAAGCAAAAGTATTTTCAGTTATTTGTTACAAATATATGTGGCATATGTTTAAAATAACTTGGTAAATTTTCCCACACTTGGCTTTTTATTTTTCTTTTTATCGTCCTCTATTCCATTTTTAAATGAATTTTAACATTTTAGTTTGTTTCTCAATTTATGTCCTTTCCGAGGTAACAATAATTTCGGTGTTAAAACCTAGTTTTATCGTTCATAAATATGTATAAACATGATTTGAATTCATTTAATTGAAAATTTTGAAAAATTTTACTAGAATTGGGTAGTCAGTATATAAGACTAGGGCTGTTCTTTTTTTATCAGAGAGCACTAGATTCTAATACAACTACTGCTTTACTAGTATTTTTAATGGTAACCAAGTGTTTTAATATTAAAATTTTAAAATCCGAAAGAATTTAACCCCTTCCCACACTTAAGATCTTGCAATGCCCTCATTTGCAAGAAATCAGTAACAATTTAAATTATTGAGGGTGATTTGTGTGAAAATTATTAAATTTTTACCAAAGTTTCCTAATATATTGGCGTTTGTTTGCTGAATGATAAATGGTGCACGTCATTTGTTCATTCCGTCTTGTTGTTATTTCACATACATTTTGCATCATTGTCGTCAAAATTACTTGCTTTTGCTGAACTTAATGCCAGTCTTTGAAAACGCGTTGTTTCACCCTGTTTTGTGCATAAAAATAGAATACATACAATACAAATATAATCATACATGAAATTTGAAATGGAACTTTGGCATCCCACTTTCAAACTATAAGAAAAATATTAGTACACAATAATAATAGAAATATCAAACATTACATAAACGTAATAGAAATGTTAAGTGTTTAAAATAATAAAAAATAAAAATTACCAACTTATCTCTACTGATCAGGAGGTGGGTTAGGAGGAAAATTAGGATATGGATCCCAATTCATGTTCGCGTCCGGGTTCCATGGCTGATTATAGGTGTACTGGTATGCTGCGTCATAATCATATGAATCATAGGGTGGTCTCATCTCTGGCTGATGTGCGGGATAGTATGCGGGTCGGGTCGGATAATACATCTCACCAGGCTGCAACTGGCTTATAATTTGGCGCTGATGATAATCCCATCGGCCATGCTCTCGTTGCCGGGAATGCTCGTAGTCATTCCGGCGTTGCCATGCCTCGTACTGCATATGCCTATCATAGTTCGTCATGTATTCATCCTCCATACGAATACCTAAATCAAGAGCAGTCTCCCGAACAACTCCTATAATGTTGTTCGCCTCCTCCATCTCGTCATCCGAACCTCTCTCTACCTGTCGCTGAGGTCCCTCGTATCGATATACCCGACCACGTCTCATCAATAATACCCTTGCACCGTGATAAAGGTTTGAACTTATAGTTTCACCTCCGTCCTCTATTTCGTTCATTGGACCCCCTTGGTGCTTATCTACACCTAAATACTCTCCAATGAGAGTAATGAAAATACCACCACCTATAATACTCCCCGATTTCATCCCCGAAACTACATTAGCGAGATAATAACCAACACAATAGGGAATGTTAACGAAACTCCTCGGGTCTCTAATACACTTGAGGTAGAACAAATCATTTACGGTCAATTTCTCCTTATTCCTACCCCTTTGTGTAATTGTGTTTGCTAAGAATCTATGAATCACCCGGAGTTCAGCTCTGTCTATATCTAAGTATGTATGATTTCCACTGGCGTGAAATTCATTAAAGTGGGACATACGCCTCCAGACAGCGTTAATATCAAATTCCCTATCTACCCTTTCTCCTTGGGCAATCAGGCTATTACAGTCGGGGCTCAAAAGTTCAGCAGGGGTGTAAATCTGTAAGGCCCTTGCTAAATCTATCATGGACATTCTGTACATTCGTCCACCTAACAGAAACCTAATAAAGCTTCTATCATCTATCCTCCTAACATCACTGTTTAACTTAATAGTACTAAGTAATTCTATACACCATTCCCTATATATGGTTCTACGAATGGAAAATAGGCGCATCCAATCGTTAAACTGAGAATTACCATACCTTTGCACCAATAATTGCCGAATCGGTTCGGCAAGGTCAACTGTTTCCAAAGGTACCCAGTCAATTGCCCTTGGCATTTCAACAACCTTAAAGTAGAGAATGTGCATGTTCTTTTGATAATCTGGATACTCTATCCAACATCTATCAAATCTCAGATTTGGGTGTAACTGATCTTCATTAATGTCTAAACTCAGAATCCTTTGATGTGGAGCGAATTGACGAAACTGATTCACGAATAATTGATCTTGATCGTGATAAGGAATATGTTGCTCCTCCTGTTCTTCTTCTTCTTGTTGCATATGTTGTTCCTGTTCATGAAACATTTCCGGTTCGGGCTCTGGTTGCCTGGACGATGATGCTCCTGAACCTCCAGTATCGGCTTTCTGCAAAACACATTAAACACAAAATTTGTGCATCCAAATATGCATTAGTGTTAGCAAAATAATAACTTGAAACAATTATGATGACCTGTTCAATTCATAACACATTTTATACACATTTTCTTAACAATAACAATTCTACACTTTTACATACGAAAATGTGTACAATGTTTTATCACATTTAAACTCTTAAACATGTCAACAATAATCATTATAGCAATTAAACACTTGTTACATGGCATTCAAATCAAACTAGTGCTCATTTTCATATTTTTGTCAAGTCTACACTTTGTCAAATAAGCCTATACGAAAAATGTACATCAAGTTCATAAGCATTTATCTCAAATAACATGCCAAAATAATCACTACTAGCAATGAAACAAGTTTCAAATAGCCTTTATATCAAATTATCCAAGTTCATGAATTTTTGGACTTAAAAAGTCCACTTTAATTCTCAAAAACATGTTTAGGCTCAAAGTTTGGATCAATTAACTACCTAAACATGTTACACTACTTAATTTAGCAACAATTCATGACAAAAATCGGCCATAACCTGTTTATAACAAAAAGCCCCAAATTGCTCAAGAACACAAACCCTAGATTCTTAAAAATTTGAAGTTTTTAGCTTCAATTCATGTTAAATAGCTTCTATCTAGGATATACATGCATAATATAACAACAATTTAGCTCTAATTACATCTAAATTTAACAAAATCAAAATATAAATTTTCTAGCTCAAGAACACAAAAATTCGAATTTAAAGAGATTAGGGGTGAAATCTTTACCTTTCTCCTGAAGGGGTTGAGACTACTGAATCTAGGCATGATTATTGTGAAATTTTTGCAAGAAATTTGGTGAAAATTGGTGAAAAATTGAGAGAGTTTGGAGATGGTTCGTGTATATGTGTGTGTATTGTGAGAAAGAAGCAGAATCGGCTGAGCTTTTGATCCTGTCCAGTTTTTTATGGCCATGCGAGTCGCATGGCTTTAGCCTTTCCCCCATGCGACTCGCATTGGGTGTAATTCCAGGTAATTTTTTTTTTTTTTTTTTTTTTTTTTTTTTTTTTTTTATTAAAACCTTAAGCTTTTAAAACATAAATTAAATAAGATTTTAAAAATTTGTTTCTTTTTAAGACGAGGTCGTTTCGGGACGATGCCCTAGTCCGTCCCTCGACAAAATTTTAAAATTTGTCTTTTTGTACCGATTGTTTTAAAAGCTAAGATTTTTGGGTTTTTTAATGTTTTTGGCATACTTTAAATCAATAAGATTAAAAATAATGATAATAAAAGTTCTCGTCCCTCCCTCGGGTAAAGCAATTTCGGTTCAAAGACCTAGTCTTCAACTTACGACGAATTTTAAAAATCATATTCTTAACTTAATGAGATAAAGTAAATTTTTGTTTTTAAATTCACACAATTATAAAATTCAAAAATAAAAAAAAATCACACCAAACTTAAAATTTGAAATGCATAAAATTAAAAATTCATATTTTAAAAATTCACACCAGACTTAATTTAAAAATTCATAAATTCATACCAAACTTATATTAATTTTTCAAATATTTACAATTTTAAATATATTGTTTTACAAAGTTTACAATATTAATTTAAGATTTAAATATTAATTTTAAAAACATGGTAAAAATAAAATTAAAAATCTTTTTGTCTTTTTATCCCACTTTAATCAATCAAATATTATCAAAAATATGCGCCCCTCTTTTCGGTAAAGTAATTTCGGTTCCAAGACCTAATTTAACTCATGACGAATTTTTGAAATATTTTGGGTTGATTGTTTAAAGATATTTATACCTTAAGAATAAACGTTAAATTTCGCAGTGATGTAATAAATTTTTGAACGATATCAATAATTTCGGTCGCCAAACCTAATTTTATTTAATACCAATTTAATACTTTTTAGCGAACAAATTAGCGTTTATTATCAAAAGGTTAAAAATAAAAATAAAAATAAAAACTGTACAGACATACCTGTGAAATAGATTTCTTAGTTATATGATCTATTATATTCATAAGATAGTCGGTTTAATTGGTCTTCCATGGCTGCATAAGCGTAACCTCGAGCATTCATTGTCTTTTCTTCTAAACATATGAACGGTCCGTCTCTGCATAAAGTAACAAATTCGGTATTTGAATAGGTTTGATTATTTGAACATTTACCTCCATGTGACCATTTTCCGCATTTGTGACATCGTTCTAGGTGTCGTGCTCTTCTTTTCGCTGCGGATTTTGATTTTCCTTTACCAAATTGTAACTTATTATCTTCGCATCTGGATCCTTTTCTAACTCCGTCCATTCTTTCTCTGATTACTGATACTATTTCACTCGGGAGTATGTCATTATTACGTTTAGCGATCAAAGCGTGTAGCATTAGACCATGGTTTAGTTCACAGGCAGTCTTCATTTCGTAAAAACCTAAAAAAATAAAAATTCAGAATGGGGGGAGAAGACTAGTTCTTTAGGGTCTGCTAGGGAAAGACCATACGTGTTCCATTTTCGAGTACTACACGAAAACAGACAATCTAACTCTAACAGAAATACATATTATCCTTTAAAGACTTGATTCTCCCCACACTTAGTTAGCTGTGGTGTCGAAATTGTGATTAACTTCGTTGTCGACTTCCATCGGACCCTGTATGTAATGTTTAACTCTGTGACCATTAACTTTAAATTCAATCCCATTTGAATTTATTAATTCTATCGTTCCGTATGGGAAAACTCTTTTGACTATGAATGGTCCAGACCATCTTGATTTCAATTTTCCAGGAAATAGCTTGAATCGTGAATTTGAAAAGAAGAACTCTGTCTCCTTCTTTGAATTCTTTTGAACTTCTGATTCTTTTATCATGCCATTTCTTCGTTCTTTCTTTATAGATTAACGAATTTTCGTATGCTTCATGTCTTAATTCTTCTAATTCGTTTAGTTGACTTAATCGTAGACGTCCGGCTTCATGTAAATCAAGATTACATGTCTTCAAAGCCCAAAATGCTTTGTGTTCAATTTCTACTGGAAGATGACATGCTTTTCCATACACAAGTCTAAAAGGTGTGGTTCCAATTGGAGTTTTGTAGGCTGTTCTAAAAGCCCAGAGTGCATCCTCCAATTTAATGGACCATTCCTTCGGATTTGATCCTACGGTTTTCTCTAGAATACGTTTTAAAGCTCGGTTGGTATTTTCAACTTGTCCACTTGTTTGTGGATGATATGCGGTGGAGATTTTATGAGTTACTCCATATCTTTTAAGAACTTTCTCAAGTTGATTATTACAGAAATGAGTACCCCGATCACTTATTAAAGCTTTCGGTGTTCCAAACCTTGCAAAAAGACGTTTTAAAAAATTTACTACAACTCGTGCATCGTTAGTTGGGAGAGCTTGTGCTTCCGCCCATTTAGATACATAATCAATGGCTACGAGTATATATATATTATTATGAGATTTTGGAAATGGACCCATAAAGTCAATACCCCAAATGTCAAATACTTCACATACTTGGATGACATTTTGTGGCATTTCATCACGTTGACTTATTTTTCCGGCCCTTTGACATGCATCACAGGATTTGCAAAGAAGGTGTGCGTCTTTGTAAATTGTAGGCCAATAGAATCCAGCTTCATAAACTTTTCTTGCTGTTAGTTGAGGCCCATAATGCCCTCCTGTTGGTCCTGTGTGACAATGGTTTAAAATTTTACTAGCTTCATCTCCAAATACACATCGGCGTATTATTCCATCGGGACAACTTTTAAACAGATGTGGATCTTCCCAGAAATAGTGTTTTATATCACTGAAGAATTTCTTTCGTCTTTGGTACGATAATCCTTTTTCAAGGAATCCACAAACTAAGTAGTTTGCATAGTCTGCAAACCATGGGATTTCTTTATAATCTATCTTCAATAGATATTCATCAGGAAAGTTGTCTTGTATGGCCGATTCATTCAGAACTTCTAATTTGGGATTTTCAAGACGAGAAAGATGATCAGCGGCGAGATTTTCTGCTCCTTTTTTATCTCGGATTTCAATATCAAACTCTTGTAAGAGTAAGATCCAACGGATTAATCTTGGTTTAGCATCTTGTTTTGAAAATAGGTATCTAAGAGCAGAATGGTTGGTATAGACCACCGTTTTTGCTAGAACGAGATATGATCGAAATTTGTCAAAAGCAAAGACAATAGCAAGGAGTTCTTTTTCAGTAGTTGTATAGTTCGTTTGTGCTCCTTGTAATGTCTTACTAGCATAATATATAGGTTGAAATCGTTTTTCAATCCTTTGTCCTAAAACGGCTCCCATTGCAAAATCACTTGCATCGCACATTAGTTCGAATGGTAGATTCCAATTTGGTGTTATCATGATCGGTGCATTAGTGAGTTTTTCTTTAAGAATATTAAAAGATTTGATACACTCATCTGTAAAGATGAATGGCGCATCCTTTTCTAGGAGTTTATTCATAGGAGTGGCAATTTTAGAAAAATCTTTTATGAAACGTCGGTAAAAACCGGCATGCCCTAGAAAACTCCTAACTCCTCTAACATTGGTGGGATGTGGAAGTTTAGCAATTACATCTACTTTAGCTCTATCCACTTCAATTCCTTCTTTTGAAATTTTATGTCCAAGAACGATGCCTTCTTTAACCATGAAATGGCATTTCTCCCAATTGAGTACTAGATTTGATTTTTCGCATCTAATTAGCATTCGTTCCAGATTAACTAGACATGATTTAAATGTATCACCGAAGACTGAAAAGTCATCCATGAATACTTCCATGCATTCTTCTATCATGTCGTGAAAAATCGCCATCATACACCTTTGAAAGGTTGCAGGGGCGTTACAAAGTCCAAATGGCATGCGTTTGTAAGCAAAAGTACCATAAGGGCACGTGAATGTGGTTTTCTCTTGGTCCTCGGGTGCTATTGGAATTTGAAAATATCCAGAAAATCCATCTAGAAAACAATAGTAACTATTTCCGGCTAATCTTTCCAACATTTGATCTATGAAAGGTAAGGGAAAGTGATCTTTTCTGGTGGCGTCATTTAATTTTCTATAATCAATACATACACGCCATCTTGTTACAGTCCTAGTAGGAATAAGCTCATTTTTCTCATTTGTGATGACAGTCATGCCACCCTTCTTAGGCACGCATTGAACTGGGCTTACCCATGGACTATCAGAGATTGGATATATTAAACCTGCATCTAGCAGTTTAATAATCTCTTTCTTAACTACATCTTGCATATTAGGATTTAGTCTTCGTTGGCGTTGCACATACGTTTTATGACCTTCTTCCATAAGGATTTTATGTGTGCAATACGAAGGACTTATTCCTTTAATATCATGAATCTTCCATGCAATGGCTTGTTTATGAGCTTTCAACACAGAAATGAGTTGTGATTTCTCATTTTCAGTAAGAGAAGACGATATTATTACAGGTAATTCAGATTCACCATGTAAATAAGCGTATTCCAAATGGTTTGGAAGTGGCTTTAACTCTAATTTCGGAGGTTCTTCTATCGATGATTTGTATCGATATCTGTCTTCTTCTTTTAGCATTTGAATTTCTTCTGTTGTTGGTTCATATCCATTAGCTATAAGTGTAGCTAACATTTCAGCTTCATCAATTGGTTCATTTCCTTCTCCTAAAGAACATTCTCCTGTTCCTTGTAATTCTGGAAATTCTTCTAATAATTCTGCATGTGCATCTATAGTTTGAATATAATAACATGTATCATCTGCAGATTGTGGTTGTTGCATTGCTCTATCAACTGAAAAGGTAACACTCTCATCCTCTATACTTAGGGTCAGTTTCTTACCGAACACGTCTATCATTGCTTTAGCCGTGTTTAAGAATGGTCTTCCTAATATGAGAGGAACTTGAGAATCTTCTTCCATGTCCAAAACAACAAAATCTACTGGAAATACTAAAGTACCAACTTTAACTAGCATGTTCTCCATTATCCCTCTAGGATATTTTATTGATCTATCGGCTAGTTGTATGCTTATTCTTGTTGGTTTTAATTCTCCAAGGTCTAGTTTAGCGTATAGTGAATACGGCATTAGATTTATACTAGCACCTAAATCAGCCAATGCTTCTATTGAACTAAGGCTACCCAGAAAACATGGAATTGTGAAACTTCCTGGATCAGATAATTTTTCTGGTATCTTATTCAACAGTACTGCTGAACAATTAGCATTCATAGTAACAGCCGAGAGTTCTTCCATTTTCTTTCTATTCGTGATTAGATCTTTCAAGAATTTAGCATATCTTGGCATTCCTGAAATTACATCAATGAAAGGAAGATTTACATTTATCTGTTTAAACATATCCAAGAATTTGGATTGCTCGGCTTCAAGTTTTTCCTTCTTCATTTTACTCGGGTAAGGAAGTGGTGGTTGGTATGGTTTAACATAAGGTTTATCCTTAACTGTGTTATCTTCATTAACCTTTTCAACTACCGGTTCTTTTTCCTTATCTTGATCAGGTTGTGGTTCTTGTGGAGTAGGAATAGTTTCATCAGAAGTTACAGGTATTTCAGGTGGTTTAAGTGTTGTACCACTTCTTGTGGTAATAGCTTTAGCTGTCTCATTCCGGGGGTTAGCATTTGTATCACTAGGTAGACTTCCCGGTTTTCTTTCACCTATTAACCTTGCTAGGTTACTTACTTCTTGTTCCAGATTTTGAATAGAAGCTTGTTGATTTCTAAATGCTTGAGCATTTTGTTCATTGGTTTGTTTTTGAGATGTGAAAAACTGCGTTTGAGTTTCAACTAGCTTCGTCATCATATCTTCTAAATTCGGCTTTTTATCATCGGTTTGTTGTGGTGGTTTGTTTTGAAAATTCGGTCTTTGCTGATTATAAGTATTGTTGGATACTTGTTGATTGCTAGGACCTTGTTGGTTGTTGTATGGAATATTTCGGTTATAATTCTGGTTTTGATTGTAAATCGGTCTTGGCGGTTGATAATTATTCTGATAATTATTTCCAGGCCTTTGGTTTATGTATGAAATATTCTCTCTTTGTTCCATTGTTAATTCAATACTAAGACAATCTTTTGTCAAATGTGGTCCTCCACACTGCTCACAACTAATTCGTATAGCATGAATATCTTTAGTCATCTTTTCCATTCGTCTCTCGAAAGCATCTATCTTTGCTGAAATGGAATCTAAGTCATGGCTAGAATCGGCTCTAGCTGCTTTAGATGATCTAATGATATCTTTTTCTTGGTGCCACTCATGTGAGTGGGAAGCAGTGTTATCAATAATTTTGTAAGCATCAGTTTCGGTTTTCTTCATAATAGAACCACCAGCTGCTATATCTATGTCTTTTCTTGTAGTGATGTCGCATCCTCGGTAGAATATTTGTACTATTTGACAGGTGTCTAAACCATGTTGCGGACATCCTCTTAACAACTTTCCATATCTTGTCCACGCCTCATATAGAGTTTCATTTGGCTTCTGTGTGAACGTAACAATTTCTGCTTGAAGTCTTACGGCTTTAGATGCAGGAAAGAATTGTTTAAGAAATTTGTCAATTAAAACGTCCCATGTATCAATCCCCCCTTCTGGTAACGATTCCAACCAATCTTTGGCTTCTCCCTTTAAAGTCCAGGGAAATAACATGAGATATATCTGTTCATCCTCCACTTCTCGTATTTTAAATAGTGTGCAGATCCTATTAAAGGTACGTAGATGTTCATTTGGATCTTCCTTTGGCGCACCACTAAATTGGCATTGATTAGTCACCATGTGTAGAATTTGTCCTTTGATTTCATAATCTGGCGCATTAATGTCTGGATGAGTAATTGCGTGACCTTGGCCAGTGCGTTTAGCTCTCATTCGATCTTCCATACTTAAAGGTTCCAGATTCTCCATAATTGAATTTGTTGAATCGGTATCACTAGATGATTCTGATTTAATAGTTCGTTCCTCAACAATCTCTGTTTGAATGATTTGTGGTTCCGGAGGAAAGTTTAATGGTTCAGGATCTATGAACCGTTCCTGAATATTTTCTGGATTCTCAATTGTGAGGTTTGTTTCAAAAACTGGATTATCGGAAATTTGAACTGAAGTACTTGGTCGACTGGATGACGATTCTAATGAAAAATCAACGGCGGTTATATTTGTTAAACGATGTCTTGATCGAGTTACAGGTGGTGAACGTACAAAAGGTGATGAACGTCTTGCTCGGTGCATTCACAGAATATCCTATTAGTTTTAAAAAGGAAAGAAAAATTATAATAAGTTATCCAATCAATAGACTTTTCTGATTTTGCCCACGTTTCGAATAGCCAAAAGATGCAGCAGAGGGGCAGGATTCGTTTGGTCTCAATATAATTGAGGACTGTTTGGCTCCAATAACCCGGTCCACGTACAAATCCAACTATTACTACGAACCAGAAAATTTTTATGTCTATCAATTTAACTACTTAAAATAAATTTTCGTAATTTTAAGAAATTTAGATAAGAAGTAGAAAAAATTCTAAGTCCTAAAACTAGAATAGCGAGAAATAAGAGAGAAAAAGATTGCGCGTCGAAAAATGTCGAAAAAGAAAAATGATTGAAAAATAAAAGGTGACGGAAAATTAAAAGAAACTTATCAAAACTTAAAAATACTTAACTAATTTAACCTTATTACTACAACTAACTTAAAATTATAATCGCAAATTGAAATTACTAATTGGAATGATAATTGATACATAGTAAAAGGTCTAAAAATATTAAAGCTTACAGGAAAAAACTAAATCCCAAATGGAAATAACTTAAAAAGAAACTAAAACGTAAAAAGGCGTCGCAAAATTCTAAAGCACCTAAATCTTAATCTAAAGAAAAAGCACTTAAGGAATTCTACGGCAAAGCCTAAAAATATAGGAGTAAAAATAACTATAGCTAAAACTAAGTTTAAAATTAATTATGAGCTAAAAAAAATACAAATATTACGCTACAACGATTAAAAAGGGACAAAATATAAAAGTTATAAAAAGTGATAAAAAAAAAAATACAATTTTTATTAAAATATTATTTTTATATTAATTATATTAAAGTATTAAGTTTTAAATATAATAAAACTAATTAAAAGTAATTAATTAAACTAAAAACTTAATTAATAATAATAAATCAAATTAGGGTTTAATATAATAATAATATATTATACTCCGTAATTAATGCGTTTTTAGGGTTCAGATGTGGTCCTGTCAGACCCCTCATGCGAGTCGCATGATTTAAGGGGTTGGGTCATGCGAGTCGCATGACTAACTGGACCGGTTCAACTGGACAGGTTCAATTTGACAGGTCACGTATATTTAATATTTATTTTCTTTTTCTTTTTTTCTGTTTTTCTATTTAAATATAAATATATATATAATTAAAATAAAACTTAATCTTAAAACTAAAAATAAACTTAAAATACTTTATAATTTTGTAAAAATAAAAGAAAAACTTAAAAAATATATTTAAAATATATCCATTATATGTACAAATGATTTTAAAAGCTCTCTTTTTTTTTTATATATATTTAAACAAAAATATAAATTTTACAAAAACTAATTATAACTTAAAAATTAAAAATATGGCGTTTCGCTTCGGTGGATGATTCCCCGGCAGCGGCGCCAAAAATACTTGATGTCAGAGCAGAGGGGTATAAAATACTATTAAATTTTAGCAGGAAATACTATTAAATACGATACAATTTTACACAAGATATTTATTTATTTATAGAATGGATATACTTAAACCTTGCTACAACACTTATAGGCAGTGTACCTAATCGTACAGTAGTGTAGTTTTTAGTAAGTCCGGTTCGTTCCACAGGGAAATCTTTAAACAAAGCTCAACGCTATATTAGTTTACTTTTATAAAAATACAAATATATATATAGGTAATATTATTATTATAAAGGGGGGTTTTTACCGTTTAATGACCGGTTTGTCGATTTTAAAACTTTAGTCGCAGTTAAAACCTAATGTAAAATATAAAATAAATACAAGACTTAAATTAAAGCGTAAAGTAAATAACGATAATGAAATTGCGAATAAAAATGCGATAAAATAAAATTACGATAATTAAAAGGTACGATAATTAAAAGTGCGATTAAATAAAATAACAATAAATAAAAGTGCGATAATTAGAAGTGCAATTAAATATAAAATAAAGGAAATTAAATATGAAATAAAAGAATTATGCTTATTTAAACTTCCGTAATCATGATGTTTGACGTGTTGATTTTAGTTTTATGCCCATGGGTTAATTGTCCTTTGTCCTGGATTATTCAATATGTCCGTCTGGTTTTTGTCCATAACAGTCCATCAGTCATAAATATAAATTGCAAGTGTCCTTGTCAAATTATTATTATACCCGAAGATAAATATTCCAACTAATTGGGGATTCGAATTGTAACAAGGTTTTAATACTTTGTTTAATGAATACACCAGGTTATCGACTGCGTGTAAACCAAGGTTTTACTACTTTGTTAACAATTACACCAATTACCCTTGAATGTAATTTCACCCCTGTTTTAATTATTCTAGTGGCTATTAATCCATTCCCGTGTCCGGTTAAATGAACGATTATTCGTACATATAAATACCCCGCCCATCGTGTCCGATCGAGTGTATATGGTAATTTATAGGGACGCCCAATTGTAAATCTTTATATTAACATTAACAAACTTTCATTTAGTTAAACAAATATAAAGCCCATTAATAGCCCATAGTCTAGTTTCCACAAGTGTCGTTCTTTTGTCCAAACCCCAATTATGGTACAAAGCCCAATTACCCAATTTTAGTAATTAGCCCAACATCATGATTACTTCGTTTTAAACAAGCATAATAATAACTTAGCTACGAGACATTAATATAAAAAGGTTGAACATAACTTACAATGATTAAAAATAGCGTAGCGTTACACGGACAGAATTTCGACTTACACCCTTACAACATTCGCTAACATACCCTTATTATTAGAATTATAATTAAAATTAAAATATAAATTATAAATATAAATATATTTACGTTGAAGAGGAAGAGAAAAAGGATGATCATAACTCGGCACAAAACTGGCTTTATATAGGACCTGACCAGCAATCTCACACCATGCGACTCGCATGGTTTTGTGCCTCTGGCCATGCGAGTCGCATGGCCACCCTGGATTCAGCCAACTACTTTTGTTTTCTTCTTGCCGACGTAATATAATAATAATAATATATATAATATATAATTATATATAATTATATATATATTATATTATATTCTTGTGCATAGTAGACTAGATATTTTTGGTCCGTTGCGTCGGGCGTTTCTTCTTGGCTCAGGTCCTGGTTCCGGATTTTCGGACGTTCTTGCGTATTAATTTAAATCGCGTACTTTGCGTCTTGTAACTTGTACTCTTGTCATTTTGAGACGTTCCTCATCAATATTTTGAACCTTTTTGATTGTCTTTTGTACTTTTGAGCTTTTTGGTCGTTTGCGTCTTCAATTCGTCGAATCTGTCTTTTGTCTTCACCTTTTATTATTTAAACGAATATCACTTGTAAATAGAACAATTGCAACTAAAAGCTTGTCTTTCTTGAGGAATAATGCTATGAAATATATGTTCGTTTTTAGCATTATCAGTCTATATCTATAAATTGGTGAAGGATAAGTGTGGGGTGTTTGATTTGCATGATTATTGTTAAGATTAACATACCTTAGTAGTTTAATTGCCCTTAATGTGTTTATTTTGCAAAGATTGCATGTTTTTAAGGGTTTGTTCATGATTCTAGGGTTTGTAGAAATTAAATCCGAATTTGGGATGCTTAATTTATGATGTTGAGTTTATGTATGATGTTTATGATTCTTGTGAAGTATATGATTGTGTTGGTGATGTTGATGTCAACTTGGCCGGGTCATTTTTGAATGTTAGTGAATTTCTAAGCATATTGTTGAATTGTAATGAATTTATAAAATGTGTATTCTTGTTTTTCATTTGTAAGGGCCTGTTGAATCAAATTAATGGAATGGAATGCCATAATGTATGATGTTAAGATGGTCATTTGAGCTAAAAAATTGTGAAAATTGTATTATGATTTGTGATGAATATGATTAGAATGCAAAGTTAAATGTTATGACCTATGACACAACATACTTGAATCTTTGAGTCCTAAGTTTGTGCTACTTTGTGAAGTTATGATTCTCATTTTTAAAGGTGTCTTAACAAATTCATGACGACTTTGGTTGACTTTGGTTTAAAATGATGAACATGCACTTTTGTTTAAATGAATCATAATAACTTTTTGAACTAGGAATGTAATGATTAAGTTCTCCTGCTACTCGGTTATGTTTTAGCTAACATTAACACAACGGTTTCTATGTTCTTTTGGTGTGGTGTGTAATGTTTTGCAGGGACAACCAAGCAGAGGAGGACCGGCAAAAAGAGGAAGGACAGCAGGTTTGGCTCCACCACGACAACCACCACCACCACAACAACAACATCATTCATCATCGTCTTCCGGAGAAGAAGAGGAGGAGGATCTAAACGATCCTCGAGTTTGGTTAACACAGGTTCAGAACGATGAAGACTATACGGAAACATTTGAGAGAATAAACCGTAGGCCGATTAATGCAACTTGGTAATTTATCTGGGGGCCATTGGAAGAGGCGGGCATGCGCCGACATGTTTCTAATTTACTCGCCATTCCTTACGGTAGAGTAGTCACCCGCGTTTGGGAACAGGTTTTTAGCATCAATGAACCAATCTATCCGGTGCTGCTTAAAGAATTTTACTCTACCATGCGGTTTAACAATGTCAGCGACTATTTATCGAATGAGTTTCTACGGTTTCGTCTCGGGGGCCAAGATAGGGGTATAAGCAGTTTACAGCTTTGTAGAGTTCTGGTAATTTTTGAGGAATTCACCGATAATCAGTTAGGTGAATATTTGCGGGCTTCTGATTACGTTGGCAGCATGTTTTTGATGACACCTCTTATTGGCGCAGAATTTGTAAGCCAAATATTGTGCCTGCACATTTTAGATCAAGCAAGCATAGGTACAACGAAATCGCAGCCCGGGATGATAAGCTGCTTCATCGACTCATCGCATGCACGTTTAATGCGAGGATTGAGGGTCATGAGAAGGTGAAAACATTAGATTTGTGGATTATGGATCAAATCAAGCGGGGTTCCTATACCGAAATTCCTGGGCTAATCGGTAATTATTTCCTTGCCATTGCGACTGAGACACGGCTACAGAAGCCACTTCTGGGAGGCCACTACATCACCCGAATTGCCCGACATTTTAACATTGATTTCAGTAGATTACAGGAGTACACGAGCGTAATGAAACCATTAAAAAAGGTTTTTTATATTAATGCTGAAATCATTATGAAAGATAGAAATGGGCATTTGGTGCCTTTTGTGGCAGTTGGTGCAGGTGACGCAAGTGGCAGTGGTGTTCAGCAAGAGCAGCAGCAGGAAGAGGAGGCAGAAATGGAGGCACAGACTAATGTTGGTGAACAGGTTCCGTGGCATCCGTCCCAATCAAGTTGGGACAGTTTGGTTGGTAGTGTTAATAACATGAGGTTGAGCCCGAACGAACAAAGGATGCACAACGATCGAATGTGGGGTAGTCAGCAGTGAATGGAGCAACGACAGATTGCTCAAGTGCACGATCAGGGATGGATGAGTTATGGTATTGATTGGAATAACCATAACTCAGAGTTGTTTTATTCCAACCCCGAGCAGTACTATGGGACGACACGTCTGACACCCCAATATTACACGGATCCTCAAAACCCACCTCCGTCTCACCCAATTTATGATAATACCGCTGCGTTGCAGGATGCTCGGAACAGATTTGAGCAGCAATATCCACAGGGACGCCCGTACAGAGATGGTTCGGGTAATTATTTTTGGCCGTTTGATAACTAGGCCTGCGTGCCTATTGGATCATTTTGTACTTTGTTTTGAGACAATTTAATTTGTGTGATGTGTTTTGAGATAATTTCGGTTTGTAATAATGTACTAATGGTGTGGTTTGATAAACGGTTGTGGTTGTAAAAACACCGTTATTTTTATTGTGATTTGTGTGGTTTGTTAATTTGTGCAGCATGATTGAACTTCAAAGACTGGCATTAAGTTCAGCGACATTTGATATTATGATGTGTGTATGATGATAATCGCGGACTGGACGATGCTCTTATGCTGGCAGTAAGTTCAGCAGCATCTGCCTACATGTTCCACGATTTACAGGTTAAAAATTGAAAATTTCTACAATCACCCTATCACTTTGCCCTCTAAATTTAATCCTTTTTCTGATTTCATGCAATGAGGGCCTTGCATGATCTCAAGTGTGGGGTGGGGAGTAGAAATTTATCGGGAACTCGTTTTACTAAAATTAAGGCGTTCAAGGCAACATAACTTGTAAAAGGTTAAATTTTATAAATTGATTTTAAAATTTATCGACGGATTAAGATCAGGTATAACAACCGAATTTCCGTTATAAATATAAATTTTTAAAAGATATTTTATAAACTTAATTGATTATAAGATTATTTAAAAAATTTTAAAATTTTCAAGTAGCCTTAAAAACGATTAAAAGCCCAAAAACCACATTATACACATTATGGTCTTAAAATCTAGAAAATAAATGTTGGTTTACATTTTAAATTACTAATAGTCTTTGAAGTTGCACTATCATTCAATTATTTGAATGAAAATCCTACTAGTTTAGTAAGCTAACTTGTAGGTCACTTGTACCAAAAGGAGTGTAAACCGTGAGAGAGCGGTGATTGTATAGCGTGGTCGGAAACCGGATCTCGCGCCAGATCGAAAACCCTAAGGACGATCCTCATTGTTTCTCCTAACAAGGACAATGTTGCGTCCGACCACCTATTATGACCAATAGGATGTATCCATTCCATCCTTAAGGAAGTAAAGTCTTCCGAATGACACACTTACTGATTTAATTCAGAAGATGTAGTCCAGACCAGTTGTAGGGTGATAAAAACTCTTGAAAAGTCATTACTAACATCGACTGGAAATCTACCAGGCCTCAACGTCAAACAGGGAAACTGGTAGTCAAGGTTTGTCTCAATGAGGGGGATTAACTAGTAAAACGGGGGGCACCATGTATACACAAAATGTTAGTGATTTATCAGATCCCCGGAAGGACTTTGGTATACAGAATCAAGTACGACCAAGCCTCGATATTCAGACTTTGGTAAACCCGTTCAACCCCCAAATTTTGAAATGGAAGGAGAAAGACCGTTGGTACCATGACAATCAATGGCAGCAAAGATGAAAGCAACCCGGACCGGACAAGGTAGTGCTATTACTCCACCTACTGGTGAGGTAACTTTTGAAATAAAAGGACCTATTCTTCAAATGATTAATAACAGGTGTCAATTTGGTGGTGGTCCGAATGAAGATGCAAACGAACATATTCGTCTCTTTCAAGAGATATGTCTTCTATTTAAACTTAAACCAGAAACTGACCAGGCCATATTATTAAGACTTTTCCCTTGGACACTCCAAGGGGAAGCACGAAGTTGGTTAGATTCATTGGCCGAGGCTACGATAGAAACGTGGGATGGTATGTTGGAAAAATTTCTTAAGAAATATTTTCCAGCATCCAAGTCCGCGAGACTCCAACACGAAATTACCCAATTCTGTCAAAAGCCGATGGAAACCCTGTACGAAGCATGGAATCGATTTTCCAAAATGCTAAGAGGTTGTCCAAACCATGGTTTGGATACCTTTCAAAAGGTCCAAATCTTTTACAAAGGTTGTGATGTAGCAACCCGAATTTCAATTGACCAAGCGGCCGGTGGTTCTCTTATGGACAAAACCGAGCAAGAGGCTTATGAGATAATCGAGAAACTAGCCAATTATTCTCATGAGTGGCATCAAGAATGCCCAATTACTCGAAATGCTCAAGTCCAAAGCGCCGGTGCTTATGATGACTTAAGCTCCCTAGGTGTAAAAATAGATGGTGTTGTCCGAAACATGGACAAAATCACCAAGGAAATCCATGGTATGAAAGTAGGTTGTGAATTCTGTGGAGGTCTCCACTTAGGAAAAGATTGTGATGCCGGGTTAACCATGGCTCAAAAAGAAGAAGTGGCTTTCATAAGCCAAAGAAATAATAACCAGTTTCAGGGAAGAGCCCAATTTAACCGGAACTTTAACAACCCCAACAACCCTCAAGGTCAAACTTCCAATTTTCAACAAGGGTCAAGTAGTGGGTTCCAACAACAAACTCCGGGTTTTTACCAAAAACCCCAACAGGAAGAGAAAAAGTCAAATTTAGAGTGTATGTTGGAAAAGTTAATTACATCACAAACTCAGCTTGTCACAAATATAAACCAAACCAACGAGAAAAACGAACATCAATTTAGAAACCAACAAGCATCAATTCAAAATTTAGAAAAACAAATGAGTGGTTTAGCCAATTTACTGAGCGAGAGGAAACCAGGTAGTTTACCGGGCGATACCAGTAAAAACCCACGAAATGAGCACGCAAATGTTATCACCACACGGAGTGGTCTAGCATACGATGCTCCAAAAATGCCCGAAAATTCTGATTTCAGGGTTCCATTGAACCAAAATGATGAACCGGTTAAGGAGCCGGAAAAAGTGGTTGAAAAGGAAGAACGGGAAAAACCCGTAGTGAAACCATATCAACCACCGCTTCCATACCTAAGAAAACAACAACAAGAGAGGCTAGAGGCCGAAAGGTCGAAATTCCTAGATATGTTTAAACAAATTAACATAAACATGCCTTTCATTGATGTAATCTCAGGTATGCCCAAGTATGCTAAGTTTTTAAAAGACTTACTTACTAATCGGAAGAAAATGGAGGAACTTTCATCCGTCACCATGAATGCTAATTGTTCAGCAATTTTGATGAACAAAATACCGAAAAAGTTAGCTGATCCTGGAAGTTTTACCATACCATGTCTCCTGGGAGATTTGGAATGCATTAAAGCATTAGCGGATTTAGGGGCTAGCATAAATTTAATGCCTTATTCATTATATGTTAAGCTAAACCCCGGGGAACTGAAACCAACTCGAATGGCAATCCAACTAGCAGACCGCTCTATTAAATTCCCTCGTGGAATTTTAGAGAATATGTTAGTAAAAGTAGGTACCCTAGTATTTCCGGCTGATTTTGTAATTCTAGACATGGAGGAGGACACACGTGTGCCTCTTATATTAGGTCGACCTTTCCTCAATACCGCTAGAGCTATGATAGATGTTCATGGGCAGAAATTGACCCTTAGTATTGAGGATATGAAGGTTACCTTTTCCGTTGACCATGCCTTGCAATACCCCGAGTCTACTGATGATCAATGTTATTATTTGCAAACCATAGACACGTATTCGGAGTTATTGCAGGAATTTCCAGAATTGCAAGGTACAGGAGAATGTATTTTTGCGGAAGGTGATGATGAAACAATGGTGGAAGAAGTGGAGATGTTGACCACTTTGATGGCTAACGGGTATGAGCCAAATGATGAAGAGTACAGAAAGTTGGATTTAGGGAATGAATACCGATGTAAAACATCGATTGAAGAACCTCCCGTTTTGGAACTAAAGCCACTTCCAAGTCACTTGGAATATGCTTACCTACAAGAAGGTTCTACTCTCCCGGTGATCATTTTATCCGAACTCTCTGTAAGTGAGAAATCTAAGCTTGTTTCCATGTTAAAAGCCCATAAAACGGCTCTAGCATGGAAAATTCATGACATCAAGGGTATAAGTCCCTCTTATTGTACACATAAGATATTAATGGAAGATAACTATAAGCCGTGTGTACAAAGACAAAGGCGACTCAACCCAAATATGCAAGAAGTTGTTAAGAAGGAGATTGTAAAACTCCTAGATGCGGGTCTTATTTATCCGATTTCGGATAGTCCTTGGGTGAGTCCGGTCCAATGCGTGCCCAAAAAGGGTGGCATGACCGTTGTCACAAATGAAGACGACCAATTAATTTCTACCAGGACTATCACGGGTTGGAGGGTATGCATTGACTACAGGAAATTAAATGATGCTACCCGAAAAGACCATTTTCCCCTTCCTTACATTGATCAAATGTTGGAAAGATTAGCGGGAAAGAATTTTTATTATTTTCTTGACGGTTTCTCGGGATATTTCCAAATCCCTATAGCACCCGAGGACCAAGAGAAAACGACCTTTACATGTCCTTATGGTACTTTCTCCTATCGGCGTATGTCTTTTGGCTTATGCAATGCTCCTGCTACCTTTCAAAGGTGTATGGTAGCTATTTTTCATGACATGATTGAAGACTTTATGGAAGTATTCATGGATGACTTCTCAGTCTTCGGTGATTCTTTTGACTCATGTCTTAAAAATCTTGAGCTTATGTTGATTAGGTGTGAAGAATCAAATCTTGTACTAAACTGGGAAAAATGCCATTTTATGGTAAAAGAGGGAATTGTATTGGGTCATAAAATTTCTTGTGCAGGTCTTGAGGTGGATCGGGCTAAAGTGGAAGTAATAGCCAAATTACCACCACCAACGAATGTGAAAGGTGTTAGAAGTTTTCTGGGGCACGCCGGTTTTAACGGCGGTTCATTAAAGATTTTTCCAAAATTGCAACCCCCATGAACAAACTTCTTGAGAAGGACGCTCCATTTGTCTTTACGGACGAGTGTCTTACCGCCTTTAATCTTCTTAAAGCAAAGCTCACGCAGTCACCGATTCTCATATCGCCGAATTGGTCAATACCATTCGAACTTATGTGTGACGCCAGTGACTTTGCTATTGGTGCCGTCTTGGGGCAAAGAATAGAAAAACATTTCAAGCCCATTTACTATGCTAGTAAGACACTGCAAGGAGCCCAACTTAATTACACTACCACCGAGAAGGAACTCCTTGCAATCGTCTTTTCGTTTGACAAATTCCGATCCTATTTAGTGCTAGCAAAGACGGTTGTCTACACAGACCACTCGGCATTAAAGTACTTGCTTTCTAAGCAAGATGCTAAACCCCGTTTAATACGTTGGGTCTTGCTTTTGCAAGAATTCGACATCGATATAAAAGATAAAAAGGGTGCCGAAAACCTAGCTGCCGATCACCTTTCTCGACTTGAGAACCCGAATCTTGGGGTTCTACATGAGACCGTTATCCAAGATAATTTTCCTGATGAAAATCTCATGAGAGTTGAGAAAATTGATGATCCATGGTTTGTAGACATTGCCAACTATCTTGCGGGTGGATTCCTAGAAACCGGTATGTCACACCAGAAAAGAAAGAAATTCTTTAGTGACTTAAAATACTATTTTTGGGAACACCCATATCTCTTTAAACAGTGTCCCGATGGGATAATCCGTCGGTGTGTTTCGGGGAAGGAATGCACCGAAATTCTGCTTGACTGTCACCTTGGTCCAACAGGTAGGCACTTTGGTCCCCAAATCACGGGGAAGAAAGTTTACGAGGCCGGTTTCTATTGGCCTACCATATTCAAAGATGCCTACGCTGTCTGTAAAGCTTGTGACGCGTGCCAACGGCCCGGTCAAATAACTAAACGGGATGAAATGCCTCAACAAAGCATCCAAGTATGCGAGGTGTTCGATGTTTGGGGAATTGACTTTATGGGCCCCTTTCCAAAATCTCATTCTTACCTCTACATACTTGTCGCCATAGATTATGTTTCTAAATGGGCGGAGGCAAAACCTCTACCAACAAATGATGGCCGAGTAGTGGTAAACTTTTTGATGGAACTTTTCTCTAGGTTCGGCACACCAAAAGCTCTTATAAGTGACCGGGGCACCCACTTTTGCAATAAGCAATTGGAAAAGGTGTTGAAAAGATATGGAGTAATCCATAAAATTTCGACATCTTATCATCCCCAAACGAGTGGGCAAGTAGAAAACACCAACCGGTCATTAAAACGCATACTTGAAAAAACCATTGGTGCCAATCCAAAAGAGTGGTCAACCAAGTTAAACGATGCATTGTGGGCCTTTCGCACGGCCTACAAAACACCAATTGGAACAACTCCTTTCCGTATGGTATACGGAAAAGCATGCCATCTCCCGTTGGAGATTGAACATAAAGCACATTGGGCGCTAAGGGCATGCAATTTGGATTACCAAGAAGCGGGTCGGTTACGTTTGACCCAACTAAATGAATTAGACGAGTTGAGGCTTAAAGCCTATGACAACTCTCTAATTTACAAAGAAAAGACCAAACAATGGCACGACAAAAGATTGAAACATCCAAAAGAATTCATGGAAGGAGATCGTGTCCTTGTTTATAATTCCCGTTTCAAGTTATCACCCGAAAAGCATAAGTCCCGATGGACGGGACCGTTTGTTGTTAGAAAGGTGTACCCTTATGGTACAGTCGAAATGGAGAACGGGAAGGGTGATATTTTTAAAGTGAATGGCCACCGGGTCAAACACTATGTTGATGGTCCCCTAGAAATTGAGGATGAGGTTAGCCTCAACTTCAAGAAAAACGCCTAAATCAAAATGGGGATGAGTTTGGTGAACGACTCGTAAAAAAAATGGTTCACAATTGCAATTAGGTTTGTATTGTGTGCACGATAAATTTTAGTTTGGTACAAAATGATTAACGTATGACCTCTAAACACGCGCGACTCAGAAAATCTGATCAGTGAGTTTTAGTGAAACTGGACGCCGTCCCAAAACGCTAGACGCCGTCCCACATTACAAACCGGGACGCTGTCCCAAAACGCTAGACGCCGTCCCAACTCTTAAACCGAGACGCCGTCCTGTTGACCGAGACGCCGT
Organism: Rutidosis leptorrhynchoides; assembly: GCF_046630445.1. Classification (NCBI taxonomy): domain Eukaryota; kingdom Viridiplantae; phylum Streptophyta; class Magnoliopsida; order Asterales; family Asteraceae; genus Rutidosis; species Rutidosis leptorrhynchoides. Next base: position 199,925,520 of record NC_092338.1, read on the forward strand.
CCTGTTGGCCGAGACGCCGTCCTGAACCCCTGATTCAGAAAATAATACGCGTTTTATACACCTACCCACTCATTTCTTATCCACAAAACACACTCTTCTCTATTTCTCTCTGCCCTAACACGAACCACTCTCCAAATACCCTAATTTCTACCTCAATTTCGCGATTTCTTCTTCAAATTCAAGCTTCAAATCATGAACTTTTGGGTATGGATACTCCATTTTTACACTTTTCTTTATCAATTACTTGAATTGTATGTCTATATCTATAAATTGGTGAAGGATAAGTGTGGGGTGTTTGATTTGCATGATTATTGTTAAGATTAACATACCTTAGTAGTTTAATTGCCCTTAATGTGTTTATTTTGCAAAGATTGCATGTTTTTAAGGGTTTGTTCATGATTCTAGGGTTTGTAGAAATTAAATCCGAATTTGGGATGCTTAATTTATGATGTTGAGTTTATGTATGATGTTTATGATTCTTGTGAAGTATATGATTGTGTTGGTGATGTTGATGTCAACTTGGCCGGGTCATTTTTGAATGTTAGTGAATTTCTAAGCATATTGTTGAATTGTAATGAATTTATGAAATGTGTATGCTTGTTTTTCATTTGTAAGGGCCTGTTGAATCAAATTAATGGAATGGAATGCCATAATGTATGATGTTAAGATGGTCATTTGAGCTAAAAAATTGTGAAAATTGTATTATGATTTGTGATGAATATGATTAGAATGCAAAGTTAAATGTTATGACCTATGACACAACATACTTGAATCTTTGAGTCCTAAGTTTGTGCTACTTTGTGAAGTTATGATTCTCATTTTTAAAGGTGTCTTAACAAATTCATGACGACTTTGGTTGACTTTGGTTTAAAATGATGAACATGCACTTTTGTTTAAATGAATCATAATAACTTTTTGAACTAGGAATGTAATGATTAAGTTCTCCTGCTACTCGGTTATGTTTTAGCTAACATTAACACAACGGTTTCTATGTTCTTTTGGTGTGGTGTGTAATGTTTTGCAGGGACAACCAAGCAGAGGAGGACCGGCAAAAAGAGGAAGGACAGCAGGTTTGGCTCCACCACGACAACCACCACCACCACAACAACAACATCATTCATCATCGTCTTCCGGAGAAGAAGAGGAGGAGGATCTAAACGATCCTCGAGTTTGGTTAACACAGGTTCAGAACGATGAAGACTATACGGAAACATTTGAGAGAATAAACCGTAGGCCGATTAATGCAACTTGGTAATTTATCTGGGGGCCATTGGAAGAGGCGGGCATGCGCCGACATGTTTCTAATTTACTCGCCATTCCTTACGGTAGAGTAGTCACTCGCGTTTGGGAACAGGTTTTTAGCATCAATGAACCAATCTATCCGGTGCTGCTTAAAGAATTTTACTCTACCATGCGGTTTAACAATGTCAGCGACTATTTATCGAATGAGTTTCTACGGTTTCGTCTCGGGGGCCAAGATAGGGGTATAAGCAGTTTACAGCTTTGTAGAGTTCTAGGAATTTTTGAGGAATTCACCGATAATCAGTTAGGTGAATATTTGCGGGCTTCTGATTACGTTGGCCGGCATGTTTTTGATGACACCTCTTATTGGCGCAGAATTTGTAAGCCAAATATTGTGCCTGCACATTTTAGATCAAGCAAGCATAGGTACAACGAAATCGCAGCCCGGGATGATAAGCTGCTTCATCGACTCATCGCATGCACGTTTAATGCGAGGATTGAGGGTCATGAGAAGGTGAAAACATTAGATTTGTGGATTATGGATCAAATCAAGCGGGGTTCCTATACCGACATTCCTGGGCTAATCGGTAATTATTTCCTTGCCATTGCGACTGAGACACGGCTACAGAAGCCACTTCTGGGAGGCCACTACATCACCCGAATTGCCCGACATTTTAACATTGATTTCAGTAGATTACAGGAGTACACGAGCGTAATGAAACCATTAAAAAAGGTTTTTTATATTAATGCTGAAATCATTATGAAAGATAGAAATGGGCATTTGGTGCCTTTTGTGGCAGTTGGTGCAGGTGACGCAAGTGGCAGTGGTGTTCAGCAAGAGCAGCAGCAGGAAGAGGAGGCGGAAATGGAGGCACAGACTAATGTTGGTGAACAGGTTCCGTGGCATCCGTCCCAATCAAGTTGGGACAGTTTGGTTGGTAGTGTTAATAACATGAGGTTGAGCCTGAACGAACAAAGGATGCACAACGATCGAATGTGGGGTAGTCAGCAGTGAATGGAGCAACGACAGATTGCTCAAGTGCACGATCAGGGATGGATGAGTTATGGTATTGATTGGAATAACCATAACTCAGAGTTGTTTTATTCCAACCCCGAGCAGTACTATGGGACGACACGTCTGACACCCCAATATTACACGGATCCTCAAAACCCACCTCCGTCTCACCCGATTTATGATAATACCGCTGCGTTGCAGGATGCTCGGAACAGATTTGAGCAGTAATATCCACAGGGACGCCCGTACAGAGATGGTTCGGGTAATTATTTTTGGCCGTTTGATAACTAGGCCTGCGTGCCTATTGGATCATTTTGTACTTTGTTTTGAGACAATTTAATTTGTGTGATGTGTTTTGAGATAATTTCGGTTTGTAATAATGTACTAATGGTGTGGTTTGATAAACGGTTGTGGTTGTAAAAACACCGTTATTTTTATTGTGATTTGTGTGGTTTGTTAATTTGTGCAGCATGATTGAACTTCAAAGACTGGCATTAAGTTCAGCGACATTTGATATTATGATGTGTGTATGATGATAATCGCGGACTGGACGATGCTCTTATGCTGGCAGTAAGTTCAGCAGCATCCGCCTACATGTTCCACGATTTACAAGTTAAAAATTGAAAATTTCTACAATCACCCTATCACTTTGCCCTCTAAATTTAATCCTTTTTCTGATTTCATGCAATGAGGGCCTTGCATGATCTCAAGTGTGGGGTGGGGAGTAGAAATTTATCGGGAACTCGTTTTACTAAAATTAAGGCGTTCAAGGCAACATAACTTGTAAAAGGTTAAATTTTATAAATTGATTTTAAAATTTATCGACGGATTAAGATCAGGTATAACAACCGAATTTCCGTTATAAATATAAATTTTTAAAAGATATTTTATAAACTTAATTGATTATAAGATTATTTAAAAAATTTTAAAATTTTCAAGTAGCCTTAAAAACGATTAAAAGCCCAAAAACCACATTATACACATTATGGTCTTAAAATCTAGAAAATAAATGTTGGTTTACATTTTAAATTACTAATAGTCTTTGAAGTTGCACTATCATTCAATTATTTGAATGAAAATCCTACTAGTTTAGTAAGCTAACTTGTAGGTCACTTGTACCAAAAGGAGTGTAAACCGTGAGAGAGCGGTGATTGTATAGCGTGGTCGGAAACCGGATCTCGCGCCAGATCGAAAACCCTAAGGACGATCCTCATTGTTTCTCCTAACAAGGACAATGTTGCGTCCGACCACCTATTATGACCAATAGGATGTATCCATTCCATCCTTAAGGAAGTAAAGTCATCTGAATGACACACTTACTGATTTAATTCAGAAGATGTAGTCCAGACCAGTTGTAGGGTGATAAAAACTCTTGAAAAGTCATTACTAACATCGACTGGAAATCTACCAGGCCTCAACGTCAAACAGGGAAACTGGTAGTCAAGGTTTGTCTCAATGAGGGGGATTAACTAGTAAAACGGGGGGCACCATGTATACACAAAATGTTAGTGATTTATCAGATCCCCGGAAGGATAACCTCCAGAAAGGTAAGATATCAGCTTTTAAGACTGATGAACCTCAATCTTAATGATTGATTTAACGGATTAGATGATTACCTCATAATTGTCAATGATATCCGGACGTAATGTGTATCCTCCTAAGCACATTATTTTCTACCGACATCTCATGATGTTAGGTACCGTGGGAGGGATTGGCTTGACCAATAGCAGGAAACCCGCACTCATTTTTCAAAATTCAGAAAATCCGACAAAATCGGAAAACGTGTCTAGTTTTAAAAACTAGCATGATATTTTCAAAACCATAAAACGATTTCATCAAGGTCCTGATTTTCCTAGGATCAAATTTTTCGGATACTTGGCTCTAATCTACCAAAAATGTGTGTGTGTGTTTCCATTGTGAATATAGCGTGCGTGTGATTTCAATAAAAGTGTACTATACTTAAAGTGTGTGTTTCCATAGTGTATATAGCGTGAGTGTGTTACTTAAAGCGTGTGTTTCATATAGTGTGAGTTGTGTTTCATATCAACGTGTGTGTTTCGTGTGCTTCGAGTGATTCATGTAATGTTTGTAATCTATATTGTGTGATTATGTTTGATATTGTTCTACTTTGTAACGAAAGAATTGCTTGAGGACAAGCAAGGTTTAAGTGTGGGGTGTTTTGATATTGCTCAAATACATCATATATATCTATCGCAATATCACTAAAAGCGCTCTAGAATCAAAGATAATGAAGGTGTTCTACAAGTGATAAGCCAAGATGCGCAAATTTGTATCGGAAGAATGATTTACAAAGAATTTTGATGATTTATGACATTGGTTGATCCCGATACGACTTAGGGTCTATTTAGTGCTTTAAAATGATAAAACAAAGCTTCCAAGGTGTTAGGCTTCGTCCGAATGAAGTAATATTGAAAATAAAACGAAACAGTCAAAATCAGTACTTGAGGACGCCGTCCAGGGATTGAAGATGCCGTCCTGGCTTTTGATCTGGGACGCCATCTAGGGGGTTCGAGACGCCGTCTTGACCTTTAATTCGGGACGCCGTCCTGCATTTTGGGACGACGTCCCGTAGTAGGTGTGGCCGACTTTTTGGCTTTTTACCTAATTTCTCCACTTTAAAACTTCAGTTTTTGAGGGACTGTTTAATCAGAATACGAACCAGAGAGTTTAGAGGCGATTTTCAGGAGCAAATTGGAGAACTCCAACCTCTTTGAAGAGGCTCAACATCAAGGCATCATCCATCAAAACCTTTTTCATCCAAGAACTCTTGTTCTTGTAGGTTATTTACTTGTTCTCAGCAATGATTTCAGTTAATAATTTGATTGTATTGTTGTCTGTTACCATGATTGTTGGCTAGTTTATATAATGTTTGTCTAGATTAATAACCAAGGTATTGGATGTAATCTTATTGATTGAATGTATTATGCGTGATAGATTGAAGCTTGAATTAAGAACCATGCTTATTGTTGTTAAAATCATTTGTATCTAGTTAATTGATATGTTGTTGATAAAGAGAACTCTTGTTGATGTATCATATTGATTTACAATCAACTTGTCTTAGATTGATTGTTTGCTAAACCCGACCAAGGGGGTAAACTAGATTAAAACGGTTAAACAAATTAGGAATGAATTGTGTAGAGCGAACGCAAAAACAATTATTATTCAAGTCTTTGATTTTGTTGATCAACTAGTCACAAACTAAAAGGTCGAAGTTATAGGGAACCCTCGCTTAGTAATTCTAGTTTGAGTACTTGCTAAAGAGAACTCTTGGCGAGTCGATTTAGGTGATTAGCATGCTTATAGTTATTTGATTACAAATACAAGAACCATAGTGAAAAGGGAACCCTTGATCTTGTTATTGTATTTGCGTGTTTATCCGAGAGAACTCTTAGTGAACCTATTAGATAACTACACACATAATTATTCAATCAGGACTTAATATCTAAAAATACATCCAATACCGAGGGTAAAATATCTAGATAAACATTTCATCTCTTTGATTTAATTCAAAACTATCTTACTTGCTTTATTTGCATTTATTATCATTTCATAAACTTAAAAGACAAAAATATTGTTTTTACATTTAACCTTCTTTGATTTGGCTAAATCGTTAAATAGCCACCAAAACATAAAACTTGTACTTTTAACTTTCATTCACTTAGTTAATCATAATATAGTTTCTAATTCTAGTTTGACTGATATAACTGTCCTTGGAACGATACACGGAACTAAACCAGTTACTATACTACTACACGATCGGGTACACTGCCCGTTAGTGTGTAGCAATCTCTAAAACCGGTATTTTCCATACGATAATTCATATACCACTTTTCGCACATCAGTTACGCTGTGTTTTCTTTAAAGCGTTAAATGCGGGAAACCCAAATGCAATTTTACGCTACGGGTTAAGAACCTATTTTGACTCAACATATCCCAACGTAGGACCTCGTGAGTTAGAAAGAGCTTCTAAAATGCAACATAAAGAAGCATGTTATGCTTACGGGTTAGTGATGTTCGCTTCTCACCAAAGTGAGAAAAAGAACATCGGATTACAACTTTTAAATAAAACCTTCCCACAAGTGACGGATTCAGTAGTTGTGGTAAGAAACAAGGTTTTTTTATTGTTATGGGACTGTTGGGCATTATGAAACCCTCGTAACTTTGACGACGTTACAACATGTTGTCTTGTCAACGGCCACAACGGTTATGTTCCACAAGACCAAGGATGGGAAGTAGTCTTAGTAAAACCAGAATGCATGACTTGTTTCTGGACTTATGAATTACGTGTTTTTATTGCCTTTGCTGAACGACTTGCATATTAATTAGGGTTGTTGTCATAACTGTTTTGTATCAAAGTTATTGTGTGCTATATTTCATGCTATATGTAAAAGAGCGGTATTGTAAATTTGTAAAAATATTGTATAAAAGTTTGAACGCGAAATATTATTGCATTTAGTTTTTCATATAGAATCGTAGTAGTTGAATTGTATAGTAGCTACTAAGTATGAACTTAACGGGTAGGTATTACCCGAATTAAAACTTATAAAACGCTAATATGAAGAAAAAGCTTTTATAAAAGAGTTCATATTATGCTACAAAATACTATTGACTACTCTTAAATTCTATATGATTAACTCAATTCTTTTGGATATTTTTAAAGGAAATGGCACCGACGACTCGTCAGAACTTGAACATGAGTGAGGAAGACTTCCGTGTTTTCCATGTTGCGAACATAGCCGCAGTGCAGGCCACAATGCAAAATAACAACAATAACTTTGGTTCTAGCTGTGGAACTAATTCCACAAGAAATCGGGTAGGATGCTCCTACAAAGAATTCACTGCCTGTAAACCTTTGGAATTCGATGGAAGCGGGGGTCCAATCGGATTAAAACGGTGGACCGAAAAGGTTGAATCGGTGTTTGCCATAAGTAAATGTACTGAAGAAGACAAAGTAAAGTACGCTACGCATACCTTCACAGGTACTGTGTTAACATGGTGGAACACCTATCTCGAGCAGGTGGGACAAGATGCTGCTTACGCACTACCGTGGTCAGCATTCATGAGACGACCCGACCCAATCCATAGGGACGAATACAATAACATATGATTACATCGCGAGGTACTTGACCTCTAAATGATACATTTTACAAACATTGCATTCATTTTTAAAAGACAATCTTTCATTACATCGAAAGTTGACATGTATGCATACCATTTCATAATATCCAAACTATAAATGACCTAATCTGTCATTTACTTAATAATAATCTTTAATGAACTTCAACGACTCGAATGCAACGTCTTTTGAAATATGTCATGAATGACTCCAAGTAATATCTTTAAAATGAGCTAATGCACAGCGGAAGATCTCTTTCAAACCTGAGAATAAACATGCTTTCAAGTGTCAACCAAAAGGTTGGTGAGTTCATTAGTTTAACTTAAACAATCGTTTCCATCATTTTAATAGACCACAAGATTTCAGATTTCCATTTCTCATAAACATACGTCCCATGCATAGAGACAAAAATATCATTCATATGGATTGAACACCTGGTAACCGACATTAACAATATGCATATATAAGAATATCCCCATCATTCCGGGATCCTCCTTCGGACATGATATAAATTTCGAAGTACTAAAACATCCGGTACTTTGGATGGGGCTTGTTGGGCCCGATAGATCTATCTTTAGGATTCGCGTCAATTAGGGTGTCTATTCCCTAATTCTTAGATTACCAGACTTAATAAAAAAGGGGCATATTCGATTTCGATAATTCAATCATATAATGTAGTTTTGATTACTTGTGTCTATTTCGTAAAAACATTTATAAAAATTGCGCATGTATTCTCAGCCCAAAAATATAAAGGGTAAAAAGGTAAATGAAACTCACCATACTGTATTTTGTAGTAAAAATACATATAACATCATTGAACAAGTGTAGGGTTGGCCTCGGATTCACGAACCTATAGTAATTATATATATTTATGTATTTGTCAATATTTGTCTAATAAACTAGGCCAAGTCATAGTGTACCACAATCCCAATGCTCGAGACTAATGTGCAAAAGTCAAAGGTTAAAGTAAAAACGAGGTCGCATGCAAAAATATAATAACTTATACAAAAATGATTTTTCGGTCAAACATGACTAAACGGCCACTTCAGCGATTTTTAGAAAAATTATCGGAACTCCGATAGATAAACGGCCAAAGATAAAAGTTACACATTACCAAAAAGATTAAGCATAAATTTTTACAGAAGTAAACTAAACCTAGACAACTCGTAGTTGCCAACGCGGTTTCGGTGTTTCAAAGTTAATTTTTCAGCTTTAATAAATTTACAAAAGTGACCGAGTAGCCTACTTTGGAGATTTTTAGAAAATTCCTCGAAACTCGGATTGACAAACGGTCAAAGCCTTCAAATTCTCGTTACCACAAAGATATAACATGATTTTTGGCAAAAGTAAACACACATCAGGCCGACCATGACAACTGATACAAAACTGACATTTTTAATAAAAAAGTTTCAGCTCTTTTTAGAATTTTAAAATGTGACCAAACAGTCAACTTTGACGATTTTTAAAAAAATCGTCGAGACTCGAATTGACAAACGACCAGAGTCGTTTGTTACATCTTACAGCAAAGAATTCAGTGATAATTTTGTTTTAATCTGAAACAACGCAGATCAACGAGAATTTCAGTTTCCGTAACGACGTTTCATCAAAATTTACAAAACTTCTTTTATCCATAACTTGACAACCGTTCAACGAAACGAGACGTGCTTTATATGAAAATTCATCTACTCGACGAGTAGAATCCAAATAACCACTTTTTATTACCCAGAAAATTAGTTCACTAATTATTATCAGCATTTTTAATTACGAAATTAATTGTTTAATTCATAACTTTCTAACCGTTCATCGAATCCATTCGATATCTAAATGAAAAGTTTTTAATTTTTCGCTAGCTTTCCAAGGACATGCATATCTTATACCTTATCTCAACCGTAGGTGTAACTAATTCAGGATTCAACATAACCTATCTAAGGGCAATATCAAAAATACAAATATGCATAATTCTATTTTCTCGAGCACTAGTCAGGGATACACTATTAGTAAATAAAAGTTAAGTTATGAGTGCTCACGTATCAATATTGAGATTCAATGCTGTAGGAAAGATACGTAGACGCGACGGAGACGATAACTACCAATTTGACCTCAAGGGCATACCCATGAACCATACCCATCACCTCCATAGCCATAACCCATAATTTCCTTAGCCCTATCCTACTCATAAAACTTGTCTTGAAATGACCCGCTCATGACATCGTCGTAGTATTTTATGTATAAATAATAATAATAACACTCCTAAATAATATTAATTTGAATAATAATAATAAATATAATAATATTAATAATAATAATAATAATAATAATAATAATAATAATAATAATAAATATATACAGAGTACTTGTGATATGCGTGTGTGTTGTGTTAGATGAAATGAATCTAAAATGAGAATGCACGAGTTTATAAAGCAATTGGACACATCCCACTCAAATCCAGCTGGTATCCACCATATGATCTTGTCAACACTTGTTACATCTAACAAATTAAAATGTACGAGTTTATATGTATATATAAATATTATTTAATATATAATATATTTAATCCTTAGAATTAATTAAATATTATATTATATTTACGCTCATGGTAAAAATATAATTTTTACAAAAATGACACGGTCGTGGTCTCACGACTCATGTACCACTTTCGGTTTTTCGGGTGCACTTTCGTACGTTTAGAAAACTAGCCTTTTACGTTACGTGACGTGTACCTTTTACAAAAATTAGACTTACTCAACAAAAAATTACCTTTATAAAAATATAACTTATAAAATTGAGTGTTGTGGTCATTTCCTTCTATAAATTAAAGTCTCGTTGTTTGTCAAAATATTTTATTTTAAATTAAACATTTTGTGACACGCACCTTTATTAATAACTAGACTTAAATTAATTAAAAACTAACCCACTCAAAGTGTAACTTAATCTTTTGAGTGTTTTGGTCATTTACTTTTATAATTCATAATCTTGTTACTTATCAAAGCCTATTTATTAATATTAGTTTAATATCAAAACGTTTTATGACTAATTTAAATTAAAATTTATAATCTTATACATATTTTTGAAATATTTATCTAATAACATACTAGTTATCCTTTCAAAACTAATTATATAATTTAAGATCCTTTACAAAATCGAAAATTCTATAACGTTTATGCTTTAAAACTTAATTTGATTTCATTCTTTTATGCGTAAAAGTTTAGTTTAATTTCCTTAACTTTCTAAATAATGTATCTTAATATAACATATCAAATGGGTTTATCTACTCAACGAATCTTATCCCAATTATTCCTTCTATATGATAAATCGAGTATTATGAAATTCGATTCTCCACTAACTTTTGTCTAACTCCCAATAAGTGATACTTTGTTCTTACTTGTAAATCACTTTACCATTTATTCCGAATACCGTTAAAAAGTAAGGGTTTCCTAATTCAAAGTGGACCTCATAACAGAGACTCATAATCATAGTTCAATGTATCCGATAATTCAATCATTTGATATTATCTTTTAATCTGTTGATAAACTTACACCGAACAAATGTGTTTATGTAACATATTATTCATTCAATACCTTGATAGCATTTCCGAGTTCAAAAAAAAAATAGATCTCATAGCTTATATTCATATTAACTAATCCGTTCAATGTTTTATTAATATATCTCGATTTAATAAGCACACATGTATATGCATATAAATTTATTTACACATAATTGTTCGTGAATCGTTAGGCATGGTCAAAGGGTATTTGATTAAATGAATATAGTTTCAAAACTTTTGGGACTCAACATTACAGATTTTGCTTATCGTGTCGGATATATATAAAGATTAAAGTTTAAATTTGTTCGGAAATTTCCGGGTCATCACATTACCTACCCGTTAAAAGAAATTTCGTCCCGAAATTTGATAGAGATTGTCATGGCTAACAGTAAGAGTGTTTTCATGACGTATATGAACTGATAATTAGAGTTTTATCATCATTGATTAATATAGATAAAATGATTTGTTTTTGTGAAGAGCACGAATGAAGCTATCACTTAAAAGTGAAAATGAATAAAAGTAAGTTTGACTTAACCGGTGTCGTAGTCAAGATTGATTTCCGAAATTTAAGGAATTTAGAAGAAATCTTCAATTTAGATTTGATCCTTCGGTAATTAAGGAGATTCAGATCTTCTTTGATTAAACGCAATAATCTGCTTCGATTGCTCTGTCGAAAATTTTCCTATAAATCCACCCTCTCCATTTCCTTACAACTCACACCTTCTATTCTTTCTTTCTCAATTCCTACTTTAAAGTATTCGTTAATATGCTCCATCCCATCCTGATCCTTGATATACTCCTAACGTTCATATCTGTCATTCTTCTTTTTAGCCTGCCACCGGAAGAATCCATTTACTTTTATTATACTCTTGGGTTTATAGTGTTTCTAGTTCTCCCATGTCTTTACATTGCTATATGCATTGATATATACGGGTTGTAAATTTCCGGGTTGTTGTTAGATTTTACACTCTCCCTTATATTTCGATATCCCTGCTTCTGTCTTCTATAGTCATCGTCATCCATAGTTAATGCTCTCTTCTATTTGCTGCGGTTTATGCTCCAAATTTCTATTTCAGAGCTTTGTCCTTTCGTTTCTTCTTCTTGCGATTAAATAGCTCTCGTAATGGTCCAGAATTCGTATGTATAGATTTCAGAATGAACATAGTAATTGTTCTAAGAAGGAAATGGTAATGGTAAAATATTGATTTGTTAAATTACCAGAATACCCTGAAAAAGACCGAATCATCAAGAAATATTTTCTTGATATATTTAGAGGTTAAATAGAATGTAAGAGTCGTGTAAATGACACATGATGACGGTATGTCCTGTGAATCATCACGTCCATTAGAAACTCATCATGAATTACTGTAATATAATGACGTTGATCAAGTGTCATTATATTATATTAACCCATGCATCAGTTCCCAACACCACTTCAAAACATTCATATTCAAATTTTTCAGAATTTAGAAACTAACACAGTTTCTTTTATGTTGCAGATATTACGGAGAGATAAATGATACTTGATAAGAATAGTTGTGAAAATATCTCCAAAGATATGGAGAATATGTATAATGGAAGATACAAAGATATCTTATAATATTTAAGATATGATGATGATGAAGAATATCTGTCTGTGAAGGTTTAGAATAAGAAGTAAGGTGTTTGCTAACGAGTTCAGCAGGCACTGATTTATTTGGATTCTTTGAAGGCAGATTTAGTCCTTGTGATTTGTCCACTGCTTCCTTCATACTTTGCTCAATTCGTTTTCCAGTTCCAAATATTCTCTTTTTCTGAGCTTTACCAGCTCACTATCTTCTATCATCAAACTTTTGGCCGTTCAGACCATCTACCATTTTTATGTTTCCTCTGCATTTAATGCAATAATATCTGAATCATAGATTATCAATCTGAGGTGGGTTCAGAAGAATTGTGTTTTAGATGATTAAACACTGGTGGTAATATGGTGGAATATGAAAGGTTTTCCAGTAATAATGACGAAAGGGCAACGTATTTATCGGAATTATAATAAGACTGGTCTGACTGAAAGGTCGAAGTTGCTTTGCTGGAGCTGTGACAAAATTGGCTACTTTGAAAAGGAATCGAAATGTTGTTTTTGCTAATAAATGATAAAGAATTCGACGCGGGTACGTGTTAAACTACGACTTTGGTTTCGAGAGCTTTTCAGGTACAAGACTTCGAATAATGTGCGGTTGGATCATCATCTCGATTGTTCAATGTTTGAAGTGTCTTCCGGAATTTCGAAGGGTTTTAAATGCAGATTGTCATAGTCAATATCCAAATGATGGAATTGTCCTGACTCCCGAATGATTTTCATATTCATCTGAGTGTTACGATTAAAAGTGATGTTCTATCACAGTTTTGAATTCCAAGTATAGTTTTGAAAAATGTAAGGATCTAAGAATAATGATTTCGGTTGTATCTCGAGTTAAATTCTGAAATTCCCAAAATCAGAGCATGTAATTAGATTCAAATGAGTATGGTTGTTTTGATTTCTATAGAAGAATGCATGTTGGTATAGTTGATGATTGTTGGATCCGAATTGAAGGACGTAACATATTAATTGTAATTTAATATATTTCCCGGGTATTACCTACCCGTTAAAAAATTTTCACAATTAATATTTTGAACAATAATTTTCATTTCAGTCTTTATGAAAATATATGTGAGTATATTTTCTTCAGATGTAATACAGATTTAATGAGTTTAAAATCACATTAAATTCATTTGATTTTTTTTTTTGGCTTGAATTAGAAATGAGTAATCTCTAAAACATTAGGAATTACAAAATTTCGCGGAGTATCTCACTAATGTAATCAATACTTCAATATTTATTCTTATTGATATTTCCTTAGTGAAGAATGTTGATGCTTGTGGAATTCTTGCGAACTTCGCAAGGTACGATTGATGTGATATAGAAAATTTTCAGCGCATCAAAGATTAAAGTGTAAAATCAAACATGTTATTGAATAATACACTTGATTTATTATGAAATAAAATTCATTGAGTTGCAACAAAGATTGTGGTTAACAATGATTAAATTTTTAACGAAGAATGTACATCATAGCATATTAGTAATTTAAATTAACCGGATAGTTAAGTTCCATACATAATAGCTTAGTACGAAAAGATTTCTTATGGTTAAAAATTTATATATATGTATATATAGGATATACATATAAATTCTTCGAAGGAACTGAGGTAATACTTCATGACTCGTTGATACAATATCCTCGTTATTAATTCGTAATGGTTTCCACAATGATTCTTGAACTGACGGAATATGTGATGTCATAAGTGTTGTTGATTCTGACGATGCTGACGTTACTGACTATACTGGTGATGCTAACGGTACTGTTGCTGCTGATGATACTTCCGGTAACTACTAGCGATGCTTGTATAACAAGTCTAGTTTGTAAATCGCGCACTATTCTTATTAGGGTTTTGATTCTTCCTTGAATCATTTTGGTTCACTCATCTGATTTAGGGTTAGGGTGAAAATAGATAATCTCTAAGACTTTAGAGATTACATAATCACCGTAGAATGTTCTTCTGATGAAGTTATGAATCAATACTTCATCGTTTGTTGTTGTTAGTACTCCTTGGTATCTATGGTGCGTGTGATGTTGATATCCGAGATATAGATTATGATGTTGAGGCGTGTGATGCTGTTGATGTTTAGGGTATCGAGGTTTGCGATGTTGATGCTACTGGTGGTACTGATTATGCTGCTGGTGCTGCTGATGGTGTTTGTAATCCTTGCACCATAAGCTCTAAAGCTATCACGCGAGCACGAAGTTCATTAACTTCTGCTAGTATACCGGGATGATTGTCGGTTGGGACGAGCGGATAAATAAAATCTAGAATTTGATATAATATATAATCGTGACGAGATACTCTGGAAATAAGATAGAAGATGGTTTCACGAACAGATTCGCCGGTAAGTGCTTCAGGTTCATCGCCAATAGGGCAATTTGGTGGATGGAAAGGATCACCTTCTTCTTGTCTCCAATAATTGAGGAGGCTACGAACCCATCCCCATTTCATCCAGAATAGATGATGACTGATTGGTTGATCCATTCCGGTCACACTGTTTTCAGAGCTCGAATGGAAATCCATATCGACATAGCTGTCGAAATCTGAGGAGTTCGAACTGGTTGAGGGATCCATCTCGTATGATTAGGGGAGGAATTTTGTTATGAAATAGATTGTAGGATTTAAATTTGGTATTCTTCAATTACATAATTTGCATATGTATATATAACACCAAAATCCCATAAATTACGGAGAATCTTTGAAAGATGTTAGTCAAAGTTCACAGTAACAGATACACTAAGATAAGAATTCGTCTATACACTATTATGCAATAAATGCAGGAAAACGCGTCTAGACTTAAGATGATAAGCAGATAATTTCCTAAGGATGATAAGTAGATGATTTCCGACACAAAATGATAAGCAAAACTTTTGACATGCAGACACGGTCGAAGTCCAGACTCACTAATGCATATTAACAACTAACAGTAAGACACA
Organism: Rutidosis leptorrhynchoides; assembly: GCF_046630445.1. Taxonomy (NCBI): domain Eukaryota; kingdom Viridiplantae; phylum Streptophyta; class Magnoliopsida; order Asterales; family Asteraceae; genus Rutidosis; species Rutidosis leptorrhynchoides. The sequence continues at coordinate 199,941,011 of NC_092338.1, forward strand.
CTAATGCAAGACCTGGTTCGCTAAGACCACCGCTCTGATACCACATGAGACGACCCGACCCAATCCATAGGGACGAATACAATAACATATGATTACATCGCGAGGTACTTGACCTCTAAATGATACATTTTACAAACATTGCATTCATTTTTAAAAGACAATCTTTCATTACATCGAAAGTTGACATGTATGCATACCATTTCATAATATCCAAACTATAAATGACCTAATCTGTCATTTACTTAATAATAATCTTTAATGAACTTCAACGACTCGAATGCAACGTCTTTTGAAATATGTCATGAATGACTCCAAGTAATATCTTTAAAATGAGCTAATGCACAGCGGAAGATCTCTTTCAAACCTGAGAATAAACATGCTTTCAAGTGTCAACCAAAAGGTTGGTGAGTTCATTAGTTTAACTTAAACAATCGTTTCCATCATTTTAATAGACCACAAGATTTCAGATTTCCATTTCTCATAAACATACGTCCCATGCATAGAGACAAAAATATCATTCATATGGATTGAACACCTGGTAACCGACATTAACAATATGCATATATAAGAATATCCCCATCATTCCGGGATCCTCCTTCGGACATGATATAAATTTCGAAGTACTAAAACATCCGGTACTTTGGATGGGGCTTGTTGGGCCCGATAGATCTATCTTTAGGATTCGCGTCAATTAGGGTGTCTGTTCCCTAATTCTTAGATTACCAGACTTAATAAAAAAGGGGCATATTCGATTTCGATAATTCAATCATATAATGTAGTTTTGATTACTTGTGTCTATTTCGTAAAAACATTTATAAAAATTGCGCATGTATTCTCAGCCCAAAAATATAAAGGGTAAAAAGGTAAATGAAACTCACCATACTGTATTTTGTAGTAAAAATACATATAACATCATTGAACAAGTGTAGGGTTGGCCTCGGATTCACGAACCTATAGTAATTATATATATTTATGTATTTGTCAATATTTGTCTAATAAACTAGGCCAAGTCATAGTGTACCACAATCCCAATGCTCGAGACTAATGTGCAAAAGTCAAAGGTTAAAGTAAAAACGAGGTCGCATGCAAAAATATAATAACTTATACAAAAATGATTTTTCGGTCAAACATGACTAAACGGCCACTTCAGCGATTTTTAGAAAAATTATCGGAACTCCGATTGATAAACGGCCAAAGATAAAAGTTACACATTACCAAAAAGATTAAGCATAAATTTTTACAGAAGTAAACTAAACCTAGACAACTCGTAGTTGCCAACGCGGTTTCGGTGTTTCAAAGTTAATTTTTCAGCTTTAATAAATTTACAAAAGTGACCGAGTAGCCTACTTTGGAGATTTTTAGAAAATTCCTCGAAACTCGGATTGACAAACGGTCAAAGCCTTCAAATTCTCGTTACCACAAAGATATAACATGATTTTTGGCAAAAGTAAACACACATCAGGCCGACCATGACAACTGATACAAAACTGACATTTTTAATAAAAAAGTTTCAGCTCTTTTTAGAATTTTAAAATGTGACCAAACAGTCAACTTTGACGATTTTTAAAAAAATCGTCGAGACTCGAATTGACAAACGACCAGAGTCGTTTGTTACATCTTACAGCAAAGAATTCAGTGATAATTTTGTTTTAATCTGAAACAACACAGATCAACGAGAATTTCAGTTTCCGTAACGACGTTTCATCAAAATTTACAAAACTTCTTTTATCCATAACTTGACAACCGTTCAACGAAACGAGACGTGCTTTATATGAAAATTCATCTACTCGACGAGTAGAATCCAAATAACCACTTTTTATTACCCAGAAAATTAGTTCACTAATTATTATCAGCATTTTTAATTACGAAATTAATTGTTTAATTCATAACTTTCTAACCGTTCATCGAATCCATTCGATATCTAAATGAAAAGTTTTTAATTTTTCGCTAGCTTTCCAAGGACATGCATATCTTATACCTTATCTCAACCGTAGGTGTAACTAATTCAGGATTCAACATAACCTATCTAAGGGCAATATCAAAAATACAAATATGCATAATTCTATTTTCTCGAGCACTAGTCAGGGATACACTATTAGTAAATAAAAGTTAAGTTATGAGTGCTCACGTATCAATATTGAGATTCAATGCTGTAGGAAAGATACGTAGACGCGACGGAGACGATAACTACCAATTTGACCTCAAGGGCATACCCATGAACCATACCCATCACCTCCATAGCCATAACCCATAATTTCCTTAGCCCTATCCTACTCATAAAACTTGTCTTGAAATGACCCGCTCATGACATCGTCGTAGTATTTTATGTATAAATAATAATAATAACACTCCTAAATAATATTAATTTGAATAATAATAATAAATATAATAATATTAATAATAATAATAATAATAATAATAATAATAATAATAATAATAAATATATACAGAGTACTTGTGATATGCGTGTGTGTTGTGTTAGATGAAATGAATCTAAAATGAGAATGCACGAGTTTATAAAGCAATTGGACACATCCCACTCAAATCCAGCTGGTATCCACCATATGATCTTGTCAACACTTGTTACATCTAACAAATTAAAATGTACGAGTTTATATGTATATATAAATATTATTTAATATATAATATATTTAATCCTTAGAATTAATTAAATATTATATTATATTTACGCTCATGGTAAAAATATAATTTTTACAAAAATGACACGGTCGTGGTCTCACGACTCATGTACCACTTTCGGTTTTTCGGGCGCACTTTCGTACGTTTAGAAAACTAGCCTTTTACGTTACGTGACGTGTACCTTTTACAAAAATTAGACTTACTCAACAAAAAATTACCTTTATAAAAATATAACTTATAAAATTGAGTGTTGTGGTCATTTCCTTCTATAAATTAAAGTCTCGTTGTTTGTCAAAATATTTTATTTTAAATTAAACATTTTGTGACACGCACCTTTATTAATAACTAGACTTAAATTAATTAAAAACTAACCCACTCAAAGTGTAACTTAATCTTTTGAGTGTTTTGGTCATTTACTTTTATAATTCATAATCTTGTTACTTATCAAAGCCTATTTATTAATATTAGTTTAATATCAAAACGTTTTATGACTAATTTAAATTAAAATTTATAATCTTATACATATTTTTGAAATATTTATCTAATAACATACTAGTTATCCTTTCAAAACTAATTATATAATTTAAGATCCTTTACAAAATCGAAAATTCTATAACGTTTATGCTTTAAAACTTAATTTGATTTCATTCTTTTATGCGTAAAAGTTTAGTTTAATTTCCTTAACTTTCTAAATAATGTATCTTAATATAACATATCAAATGGGTTTATCTACTCAACGAATCTTATCCCAATTATTCCTTCTATATGATAAATCGAGTATTATGAAATTCGATTCTCCACTAACTTTTGTCTAACTCCCAATAAGTGATACTTTGTTCTTACTTGTAAATCACTTTACCATTTATTCCGAATACCGTTAAAAAGTAAGGGTTTCCTAATTCAAAGTGGACCTCATAACAGAGACTCATAATCATAGTTCAATGTATCCGATAATTCAATCATTTGATATTATCTTTTAATCTGTTGATAAACTTACACCGAACAAATGTGTTTATGTAACATATTATTCATTCAATACCTTGATAGCATTTCCGAGTTCAAAAAAAAAATAGATCTCATAGCTTATATTCATATTAACTAATCCGTTCAATGTTTTATTAATATATCTCGATTTAATAAGCACACATGTATATGCATATAAATTTATTTACACATAATTGTTCGTGAATCGTTAGGCATGGTCAAAGGGTATTTGATTAAATGAATATAGTTTCAAAACTTTTGGGACTCAACATTACAGATTTTGCTTATCGTGTCGGATATATATAAAGATTAAAGTTTAAATTTGTTCGGAAATTTCCGGGTCATCACATTACCTACCCGTTAAAAGAAATTTCGTCCCGAAATTTGATAGAGATTGTCATGGCTAACAGTAAGAGTGTTTTCATGACGTATATGAACTGATAATTAGAGTTTTATCATCATTGATTAATATAGATAAAATGATTTGTTTTTGTGAAGAGCACGAATGAAGCTATCACTTAAAAGTGAAAATGAATAAAAGTAAGTTTGACTTAACCGGTGTCGTAGTCAAGATTGATTTCCGAAATTTAAGGAATTTAGAAGAAATCTTCAATTTAGATTTGATCCTTCGGTAATTAAGGAGATTCAGATCTTCTTTGATTAAACGCAATAATCTGCTTCGATTGCTCTGTCGAAAATTTTCCTATAAATCCACCCTCTCCATTTCCTTACAACTCACACCTTCTATTCTTTCTTTCTCAATTCCTACTTTAAAGTATTCGTTAATATGCTCCATCCCATCCTGATCCTTGATATACTCCTAACGTTCATATCTGTCATTCTTCTTTTTAGCCTGCCACCGGAAGAATCCATTTACTTTTATTATACTCTTGGGTTTATAGTGTTTCTAGTTCTCCCATGTCTTTACATTGCTATATGCATTGATATATACGGGTTGTAAATTTCCGGGTTGTTGTTAGATTTTACACTCTCCCTTATATTTCGATATCCCTGCTTCTGTCTTCTATAGTCATCGTCATCCATAGTTAATGCTCTCTTCTATTTGCTGCGGTTTATGCTCCAAATTTCTATTTCAGAGCTTTGTCCTTTCGTTTCTTCTTCTTGCGATTAAATAGCTCTCGTAATGGTCCAGAATTCGTATGTATAGATTTCAGAATGAACATAGTAATTGTTCTAAGAAGGAAATGGTAATGGTAAAATATTGATTTGTTAAATTACCAGAATACCCTGAAAAAGACCGAATCATCAAGAAATATTTTCTTGATATATTTAGAGGTTAAATAGAATGTAAGAGTCGTGTAAATGACACATGATGACGGTATGTCCTGTGAATCATCACGTCCATTAGAAACTCATCATGAATTACTGTAATATAATGACGTTGATCAAGTGTCATTATATTATATTAACCCATGCATCAGTTCCCAACACCACTTCAAAAACATTCATATTCAAATTTTTCAGAATTTAGAAACTAACACAGTTTCTTTTATGTTGCAGATATTACGGAGAGATAAATGATACTTGATAAGAATAGTTGTGAAAATATCTCCAAAGATATGGAGAATATGTATAATGGAAGATACAAAGATATCTTATAATATTTAAGATATGATGATGATGAAGAATATCTGTCTGTGAAGGTTTAGAATAAGAAGTAAGGTGTTTGCTAACGAGTTCAGCAGGCACTGATTTATTTGGATTCTTTGAAGGCAGATTTAGTCCTTGTGATTTGTCCACTGCTTCCTTCATACTTTGCTCAATTCGTTTTCCAGTTCCAAATATTCTCTTTTTCTGAGCTTTACCAGCTCACTATCTTCTATCATCAAACTTTTGGCCGTTCAGACCATCTACCATTTTTATGTTTCCTCTGCATTTAATGCAATAATATCTGAATCATAGATTATCAATCTGAGGTGGGTTCAGAAGAATTGTGTTTTAGATGATTAAACACTGGTGGTAATATGGTGGAATATGAAAGGTTTTCCAGTAATAATGACGAAAGGGCAACGTATTTATCGGAATTATAATAAGACTGGTCTGACTGAAAGGTCGAAGTTGCTTTGCTGGAGCTGTGACAAAATTGGCTACTTTGAAAAGGAATCGAAATGTTGTTTTTGCTAATAAATGATAAAGAATTCGACGCGGGTACGTGTTAAACTACGACTTTGGTTTCGAGAGCTTTTCAGGTACAAGACTTCGAATAATGTGCGGTTGGATCATCATCTCGATTGTTCAATGTTTGAAGTGTCTTCCGGAATTTCGAAGGGTTTTAAATGCAGATTGTCATAGTCAATATCCAAATGATGGAATTGTCCTGACTCCCGAATGATTTTCATATTCATCTGAGTGTTACGATTAAAAGTGATGTTCTATCACAGTTTTGAATTTCAAGTATAGTTTTGAAAAATGTAAGGATCTAAGAATAATGATTTCGGTTGTATCTCGAGTTAAATTCTGAAATTCCCAAAATCAGAGCATGTAATTAGATTCAAATGAGTATGGTTGTTTTGATTTCTATAGAAGAATGCATGTTGGTATAGTTGATGATTGTTGGATCCGAATTGAAGGACGTAACATATTAATTGTAATTTAATATATTTCCCGGGTATTACCTACCCGTTAAAAAATTTTCACAATTAATATTTTGAACAATAATTTTCATTTCAGTCTTTATGAAAATATATGTGAGTATATTTTCTTCAGATGTAATACAGATTTAATGAGTTTAAAATCACATTAAATTCATTTGATTTTTTTTTTTGGCTTGAATTAGAAATGAGTAATCTCTAAAACATTAGGAATTACAAAATTTCGCGGAGTATCTCACTAATGTAATCAATACTTCAATATTTATTCTTATTGATATTTCCTTAGTGAAGAATGTTGATGCTTGTGGAATTCTTGCGAACTTCGCAAGGTACGATTGATGTGATATAGAAAATTTTCAGCGCATCAAAGATTAAAGTGTAAAATCAAACATGTTATTGAATAATACACTTGATTTATTATGAAATAAAATTCATTGAGTTGCAACAAAGATTGTGGTTAACAATGATTAAATTTTTAACGAAGAATGTACATCATAGCATATTAGTAATTTAAATTAACCGGATAGTTAAGTTCCATACATAATAGCTTAGTACGAAAAGATTTCTTATGGTTAAAAATTTATATATATGTATATATAGGATATACATATAAATTCTTCGAAGGAACTGAGGTAATACTTCATGACTCGTTGATACAATATCCTCGTTATTAATTCGTAATGGTTTCCACAATGATTCTTGAACTGACGGAATATGTGATGTCATAAGTGTTGTTGATTCTGACGATGCTGACGTTACTGACTATACTGGTGATGCTAACGGTACTGTTGCTGCTGATGATACTTCCGGTAACTACTAGCGATGCTTGTATAACAAGTCTAGTTTGTAAATCGCGCACTATTCTTATTAGGGTTTTGATTCTTCCTTGAATCATTTTGGTTCACTCATCTGATTTAGGGTTAGGGTGAAAATAGATAATCTCTAAGACTTTAGAGATTACATAATCACCGTAGAATGTTCTTCTGATGAAGTTATGAATCAATACTTCATCGTTTGTTGTTGTTAGTACTCCTTGGTATCTATGGTGCGTGTGATGTTGATATCCGAGATATAGATTATGATGTTGAGGCGTGTGATGCTGTTGATGTTTAGGGTATCGAGGTTTGCGATGTTGATGCTACTGGTGGTACTGATTATGCTGCTGGTGCTGCTGATGGTGTTTGTAATCCTTGCACCATAAGCTCTAAAGCTATCACGCGAGCACGAAGTTCATTAACTTCTGCTAGTATACCGGGATGATTGTCGGTTGGGACGAGCGGATAAATAAAATCTAGAATTTGATATAATATATAATCGTGACGAGATACTCTGGAAATAAGATAGAAGATGGTTTCACGAACAGATTCGCCGGTAAGTGCTTCAGGTTCATCGCCAATAGGGCAATTTGGTGGATGGAAAGGATCACCTTCTTCTTGTCTCCAATAATTGAGGAGGCTACGAACCCATCCCCATTTCATCCAGAATAGATGATGACTGATTGGTTGATCCATTCCGGTCACACTGTTTTCAGAGCTCGAATGGAAATCCATATCGACATAGCTGTCAAAATCTGAGGAGTTCGAACTGGTTGAGGGATCCATCTCGTATGATTAGGGGAGGAATTTTGTTATGAAATAGATTGTAGGATTTAAATTTGGTATTCTTCAATTACATAATTTGCATATGTATATATAACACCAAAATCCCATAAATTACGGAGAATCTTTGAAAGATGTTAGTCAAAGTTCACAGTAACAGATACACTAAGATAAGAATTCGTCTATACACTATTATGCAATAAATGCAGGAAAACGCGTCTAGACTTAAGATGATAAGCAGATAATTTCCTAAGGATGATAAGTAGATGATTTCCGACACAAAATGATAAGCAAAACTTTTGACATGCAGACACGGTCGAAGTCCAGACTCACTAATGCATATTAACAACTAACAGTAAGACACACTAATGCAAGACCTGGTTCGCTAAGACCACCGCTCTGATACCACATGAGACGACCCGACCCAATCCATAGGGACGAATACAATAACATATGATTACATCGCGAGGTACTTGACCTCTAAATGATACATTTTACAAACATTGCATTCATTTTTAAAAGACAATCTTTCATTACATCGAAAGTTGACATGTATGCATACCATTTCATAATATCCAAACTATAAATGACCTAATCTGTCATTTACTTAATAATAATCTTTAATGAACTTCAACGACTCGAATGCAACGTCTTTTGAAATATGTCATGAATGACTCCAAGTAATATCTTTAAAATGAGCTAATGCACAGCGGAAGATCTCTTTCAAACCTGAGAATAAACATGCTTTCAAGTGTCAACCAAAAGGTTGGTGAGTTCATTAGTTTAACTTAAACAATCGTTTCCATCATTTTAATAGACCACAAGATTTCAGATTTCCATTTCTCATAAACATACGTCCCATGCATAGAGACAAAAATATCATTCATATGGATTGAACACCTGGTAACCGACATTAACAATATGCATATATAAGAATATCCCCATCATTCCGGGATCCTCCTTCGGACATGATATAAATTTCGAAGTACTAAAACATCCGGTACTTTGGATGGGGCTTGTTGGGCCCGATAGATCTATCTTTAGGATTCGCGTCAATTAGGGTGTCTGTTCCCTAATTCTTAGATTACCAGACTTAATAAAAAAGGGGCATATTCGATTTCGATAATTCAATCATATAATGTAGTTTTGATTACTTGTGTCTATTTCGTAAAAACATTTATAAAAATTGCGCATGTATTCTCAGCCCAAAAATATAAAGGGTAAAAAGGTAAATGAAACTCACCATACTGTATTTTGTAGTAAAAATACATATAACATCATTGAACAAGTGTAGGGTTGGCCTCGGATTCACGAACCTATAGTAATTATATATATTTATGTATTTGTCAATATTTGTCTAATAAACTAGGCCAAGTCATAGTGTACCACAATCCCAATGCTCGAGACTAATGTGCAAAAGTCAAAGGTTAAAGTAAAAACGAGGTCGCATGCAAAAATATAATAACTTATACAAAAATGATTTTTCGGTCAAACATGACTAAACGGCCACTTCAGCGATTTTTAGAAAAATTATCGGAACTCCGATTGATAAACGGCCAAAGATAAAAGTTACACATTACCAAAAAGATTAAGCATAAATTTTTACAGAAGTAAACTAAACCTAGACAACTCGTAGTTGCCAACGCGGTTTCGGTGTTTCAAAGTTAATTTTTCAGCTTTAATAAATTTACAAAAGTGACCGAGTAGCCTACTTTGGAGATTTTTAGAAAATTCCTCGAAACTCGGATTGACAAACGGTCAAAGCCTTCAAATTCTCGTTACCACAAAGATATAACATGATTTTTGGCAAAAGTAAACACACATCAGGCCGACCATGACAACTGATACAAAACTGACATTTTTAATAAAAAAGTTTCAGCTCTTTTTAGAATTTTAAAATGTGACCAAACAGTCAACTTTGACGATTTTTAAAAAAATCGTCGAGACTCGAATTGACAAACGACCAGAGTCGTTTGTTACATCTTACAGCAAAGAATTCAGTGATAATTTTGTTTTAATCTGAAACAACGCAGATCAACGAGAATTTCAGTTTCCGTAACGACGTTTCATCAAAATTTACAAAACTTCTTTTATCCATAACTTGACAACCGTTCAACGAAACGAGACGTGCTTTATATGAAAATTCATCTACTCGACGAGTAGAATCCAAATAACCACTTTTTATTACCCAGAAAATTAGTTCACTAATTATTATCAGCATTTTTAATTACGAAATTAATTGTTTAATTCATAACTTTCTAACCGTTCATCGAATCCATTCGATATCTAAATGAAAAGTTTTTAATTTTTCGCTAGCTTTCCAAGGACATGCATATCTTATACCTTATCTCAACCGTAGGTGTAACTAATTCAGGATTCAACATAACCTATCTAAGGGCAATATCAAAAATACAAATATGCATAATTCTATTTTCTCGAGCACTAGTCAGGGATACACTATTAGTAAATAAAAGTTAAGTTATGAGTGCTCACGTATCAATATTGAGATTCAATGCTGTAGGAAAGATACGTAGACGCGACGGAGACGATAACTACCAATTTGACCTCAAGGGCATACCCATGAACCATACCCATCACCTCCATAGCCATAACCCATAATTTCCTTAGCCCTATCCTACTCATAAAACTTGTCTTGAAATGACCCGCTCATGACATCGTCGTAGTATTTTATGTATAAATAATAATAATAACACTCCTAAATAATATTAATTTGAATAATAATAATAAATATAATAATATTAATAATAATAATAATAATAATAATAATAATAATAATAATAATAATAATAATAAATATATACAGAGTACTTGTGATATGCGTGTGTGTTGTGTTAGATGAAATGAATCTAAAATGAGAATGCACGAGTTTATAAAGCAATTGGACACATCCCACTCAAATCCAGCTGGTATCCACCATATGATCTTGTCAACACTTGTTACATCTAACAAATTAAAATGTACGAGTTTATATGTATATATAAATATTATTTAATATATAATATATTTAATCCTTAGAATTAATTAAATATTATATTATATTTACGCTCATGGTAAAAATATAATTTTTACAAAAATGACACGGTCGTGGTCTCACGACTCATGTACCACTTTCGGTTTTTCGGGCGCACTTTCGTACGTTTAGAAAACTAGCCTTTTACGTTACGTGACGTGTACCTTTTACAAAAATTAGACTTACTCAACAAAAAATTACCTTTATAAAAATATAACTTATAAAATTGAGTGTTGTGGTCATTTCCTTCTATAAATTAAAGTCTCGTTGTTTGTCAAAATATTTTATTTTAAATTAAACATTTTGTGACACGCACCTTTATTAATAACTAGACTTAAATTAATTAAAAACTAACCCACTCAAAGTGTAACTTAATCTTTTGAGTGTTTTGGTCATTTACTTTTATAATTCATAATCTTGTTACTTATCAAAGCCTATTTATTAATATTAGTTTAATATCAAAACGTTTTATGACTAATTTAAATTAAAATTTATAATCTTATACATATTTTTGAAATATTTATCTAATAACATACTAGTTATCCTTTCAAAACTAATTATATAATTTAAGATCCTTTACAAAATCGAAAATTCTATAACGTTTATGCTTTAAAACTTAATTTGATTTCATTCTTTTATGCGTAAAAGTTTAGTTTAATTTCCTTAACTTTCTAAATAATGTATCTTAATATAACATATCAAATGGGTTTATCTACTCAACGAATCTTATCCCAATTATTCCTTCTATATGATAAATCGAGTATTATGAAATTCGATTCTCCACTAACTTTTGTCTAACTCCCAATAAGTGATACTTTGTTCTTACTTGTAAATCACTTTACCATTTATTCCGAATACCGTTAAAAAGTAAGGGTTTCCTAATTCAAAGTGGACCTCATAACAGAGACTCATAATCATAGTTCAATGTATCCGATAATTCAATCATTTGATATTATCTTTTAATCTGTTGATAAACTTACACCGAACAAATGTGTTTATGTAACATATTATTCATTCAATACCTTGATAGCATTTCCGAGTTCAAAAAAAAAATAGATCTCATAGCTTATATTCATATTAACTAATCCGTTCAATGTTTTATTAATATATCTCGATTTAATAAGCACACATGTATATGCATATAAATTTATTTACACATAATTGTTCGTGAATCGTTAGGCATGGTCAAAGGGTATTTAATTAAATGAATATAGTTTCAAAACTTTTGGGACTCAACATTACAGATTTTGCTTATCGTGTCGGATATATATAAAGATTAAAGTTTAAATTTGTTCGGAAATTTCCGGGTCATCACAATTCAAGCACTTGATGAACGAGCAGTATCGTCCCAGAAACGAGGTCAATAAGCTTAAGGTAGAGCTTAGAGGATTACGAATGCAAGGTTTCGACATCACCACGTACGAACGATAATTCACAGAGTTGAGCCTATTGTGTCCAAGAGCGTTCGAAGATGAAGAGGAGAAGATTGACGCATTTGTAAAAAGGTTACCAGAAAGGATTCAAGAAGATGTGAGTTCACACGAGCCCGCCTCCATACAAAAGGCAAGTCGAATGGCTCATAAACTCATAAATCAGATTGAGGGAAGGATTAAAGAACAGGCGACCGAAGAGGCCAACACAAAACAAGTCAAGAGAAAGTGGGAGGAAAATAGTGACAAGAGTTACCAATACAACAACAACAACAATCACAACCACAATCGCAACAACTATTCCAACAACTGCAACATCAATCGTAACAACAACAATCGCAATCCCAACAACAACTACAATAAGCGTCTCAACAACAATAACTTCACCAAATGTCCCAACAACAATAACAACCACATCAATCCCAATAGCAATCTCAATAACAACAATGACAACAACAATCAGAAAATTCCATGCTATAGGTGTGAAGGATATCATCCGGGTAAATTTTGTGAAGTAGTATGTACCAAATGTAATAGGAAGGGTCATACTGCAATGAAGTGTGAAGCATTCGGACCAGTGACTAAAAGAACAAATACTGCCCACATTATTTGTTTCGAATGCGGAAAGAAGGGCCACTACAAAACTACGTGTCTAAACCAGGGAAATAATAACGGGCAAAGCCGTGTGAGAGTTTTTAACATTAATGCGGAAGAAGCGCAGGAAGACCCAGAGCTTGTTACGGGTACGTTTCTTATCGATGAAAAACCTGCTTATGTTTTATTTGATTCGGGTGCGGATAGAAGCTATATGAATAGAGATTTTTATGCTAAATTAAGTGGTCCATTGACGTCTATGAATAATAAATTTTTACTCGAATTAGCAAACGGTAAATTAATTTCAGCAGATAAAATATGTCGGAATTGAGAAATTAAACTGGTTAGCGAAATGTTTAAGATTGATTTGATACCAATAGAGTTAGGGAGTTTTGATGTGATAATTGGCATGGACTGGTTGAAAAAGGAGAGAGCAGAGATCGTATGTTACAAAAATGCAATTCGCATTGTACGAGAAGAAGGAAAACCCATAATGGTGTACGAAGAAAAGAGCAACGCAAAGCTAAACCTTATTAGTAACTTGAAGGCGCAAAAGCTAATAATAAAAGGTTGCTATGCCATTCTAGCACCCATTGATAAAATACAAACCGAAGAGAAGAACATCAATGATGTTCCCGTCGTAAAAGAATTTCCCGATGTATTTTCAAAAGAATTACCGGGACTACCTCCACACCGATCTGTGGAATTTCAAATAGATCTTGTACCAGGAGCTGCACCAATAGCTCGTGCTCCATACAGACTCGCACCCAGTGAAATGAAGGAACTTCAAAGCCAACTACAAGAACTTTTAGAATGTGGTTTCATACGACCAAGTACATCACCATGGGGAGCTCCTGTTTTGTTTGTCAAAAAGAAGGATGGTACATTCAGGTTGTGTATCGACTACCGAGAGTTGAACAAACTTACCATCAAGAACCGTTATCCACTACCGAGAATCGATGACTTATTTGATCAACTACAAGGCTCGTCAGTTTATTCCAAGATTGATTTACGTTCTGGGTATCATCAAATGCGGGTGAAAGAGGATGATATTCCGAAGACTGCTTTCAGAATGTGTTACGGTCATTACGAGTTTATGGTTATGCCGTTTGGGTTGACTAACGTACCAGCTATGTTCATGGACCTCATGAACCGAGTGTGTGGACCATACCTTGACAAGTTTGTCATTCTTTTCATCGATGACATACTTATTTACTCAAAGAATGATTAAGATCACGAAGAACATTTGAGAAAAGTGCTAGAGTTGTTGAGGAAAGAAAGACTGTACGCTGAATTTTCAAAGTGTGCATTTTGGTTGGAAGAAGTTCAATTCCTCGGTCACATAGTGAACAAAGAAGGTATTCAGGTGGATCTGGCGAAGATTGAAACTGTTAAAAAATGGGAAACCCCAAAAACTCCGAAACATATACGCCAATTTTTAGGACTAGCTGGTTACTACAGAAGATTCATCCAAGATTTTTCCAAAATAGCAAAACCCTTGACTGCATTAACGCATAAAGGGAAGAAATTAGAATGGAAGGATGAGTAGGAGAAAGCATTTCAATTGTTGAAGAAAAAGTTAACCACGACACGTATATTGTCATTGCCTGAAGGGAATGATGATTTCGTGATATATTGTGACGCTTCAAACCAAGGTCTCAGTTGTGTATTAATGCAACGAACGAAGGTAATTGCTTATGCGTCTAGACAATTGAAGATTCACGAGCAGAATTATACGACACATGATTTGGAATTAGGCGCGGTTGTTTTTGCATTAAAGACTTGGAGGCACTATTTATATGGGGTCAAAAATATTATATATACCGACCACAAAAGTCTTCAACACATATTTAATCAGAAACAACTGAACATGAGGCAGCGTAGATGGATTGAGTTATTGAATGATTACGATTTCGAGATTCGTTACCACCCGGGGAAGGCGAACGTGGTAGCCGATGCTTTGAGTAGAAAGGACAGAGAACCTATACGGGTAAAAGCTATGAATATAATTATTCGTACTAACCTTACTACTCAAATAAAGGAGGCGCAACAGGGAGTTGTAAAAGAAGGGAATTTGAAAAATGAAATACCCAAAGGGTCGGAGAAACACCTTAATATTCGAGAAGACGGAACTCGATATAGAGCTGAAAGAATATAGGTACCAAGGTTTGGAGATGTGAGAGAAAAGGTACTTAAGGAAGCACATAAAACCAGATTTTCAATACATCCCATAGCGGGAAAGATGTACAAAGATCTCAAGAAACACTTTTGGTAGCCGAGTATAAAAGCCGATATTGCTAAATACATAGGAGAATGTTTGACGTGTTCTAAGGTCAAAGCTGAACATCAGAAACCATCAGGTCTACTTCAGCAACCTAAAATCCCAGAATGGAAATGGGAAAACATTATCATGGATTTCATTACTAAATTGCCAAGGACTGCAAGTGGTTATGATACTATTTGGGTAATAGTAGATCGTCTCACCAAGTCAGCACACTTTCTGCCAATGAGAGAAGATTATAAAATGGAGAAGTTAGCACGACTATACTTGAATGAAGTTGTCTCCAGACATAGAATACCAGTCTCTATTATCTCTGATAGGGATGGCAGATTTGTTTCAAGATTCTGGCAGACGTTACAACAAGCATTAGGGACTCGTCTAGACATGAGTACTGCCTATCATCCACAAACTGATGGGCAGATTGAAAGGACGATACAAATGCTTGAAGACATGCTACGAGCATGTGTTATTGATTTTGGAAATAGTTGGGATCGACATCTACCATTAGCAGAGTTTTCCTACAACAACAGTTACCATTCGAGTATTGAGATGGCGCCATTTGAAGCACTCTATGGTAGAAAGTGCATGTCTCTAATTTGTTAGAGTGAAGTGGGGGATAGACAGATTATGGGTCTGGAGATAATTCAAGAAACTACCGAGAAGATCATTCAAATTCAACAACGGTTGAAAACCGCTCAAAGTCGACAAAAGAGTTACGCGGACATTAAAAGAAAAGACATAGAATTTGAAGTTGGAGAGATGGTCATGCTTAAAGTTTCACCTTGGAAAGGCATTGTTCGATTAGGTAAACGGGGGAAACTAAATCCAAGGTACATTGGACCATTCAAGATTATTGATCGTGTCGGATCGATAGCTTACCGACTTGAGTTACCACAACAACTCGTGGCTGTACATAACACTTTCCACGTCTCGAATTTGAAGAAATATTTTGCTAAAGAAGATCTCACTATTCCGTTAGATGAAATTCAAATCAATGAAAAACTTCAATTCATCGAAAAACCCGTCAAAATAATGGATCGTGAGGTTAAAAGACTTAAGCAAAATAAAATACCAATAGTTAAGGTGTGATGGAATGCTCGTAGAGGACCCGAGTTCACCTGGGAAAGTAAAGATCAGATGAAGAAGAAATACCCGCATCTATTTCCATAAGATTCGTCAACACCTTCAACAGCTTAAAATTTTGGGACGAAATTTATTTAACGGGTAGGTACTGTAGTGACCCGAACTTTTCCATGTTTATATATATTAAATGAGATTGATATTTACATGATTAAATTTTTCCAACATGATAAGAAATCAAACTTGTTAAGACTTGATTATTTGAAATGAGTTTCATATAGACAATTGACCACCCAAGTTGACCGGCGATTCACGATCGTTAAAAACTTGTAAAAACTACATGATGTTATATAAATGGATATATATGGTTAACATGAGATTATGATAAGTATGTATCTCCATAAATATGTTAACAATGATTTATATACAAACAAATGAGATTATTGATTTAAGAAACTCGAAAATGATATATATAATGATTATCGTTATAGCAACGTCTTACTAACTACATATGTATCATATTAAGATATTGTTACACTATATTTAACATGATAAAATGATAATTAAGTAAATCATTAAGTGTGTTAACAATGAACTACATATGTAAAAACAAGACTACTAACTTAAGGATTTCGAAACGAGACATATATGTAACGATTATCGTTGTAATAGTATTTTAACATATATATATACGATGTTAAGATATATTTATACACCATGTTAATATGATAACATAACAATTTAATATCTTATTTAAGTATTATAACAATGGATTAATTACATTTAACAAGATCGTTAACTTAAAGGTTTCAAAACAACACTTACATGTAACGACTAACGGTGACATAACAACTCAGTTAAAATGTATATACATGGAGTGTATTAATATGTATTAGTACACTTTTGAAAGACTTCAAGACATATATCAAAGCACTTCTACTTATCAAAAATGCTCACAATTACATTCTCATTCATTTTCATCAACAATTCTACTCGTATGTACCCGTATTCGTACTCGTACAATACACAGCTTCTAGATGTATTTACTATTGGTATATACACCTTTAATCATTCATTCTTAGAAGCTATCTTAGAGTTAAAAACATGTGGAACCATTATTTAACAACTTGTGTGACTAATGAGCTTAAAACAAACTTAAGGATCTTTTTTTTTTCTTTATAACAAGTAATCCCGTTTTTATGATTTCACCCCATTTTCTCATACTTACACTCCAAATTCTCTCTCAAAATACTCCTAACATCATACTTGATCATCTCCAAGCATTTTAACCATCTTTTAGCTTCAATTACAAGCTTTAATCATCATAAAAACAACCATTCAAGAACACTTCAAGAAATCTTTCAAACTTGCTAGCTTACTTCCAATCTTGCAAATCCATTTCAAGTGATCATCCAATCTCAAGAAATCTTTCTTATTTACAGTAATATATCTTTCAAATTTAAGTTAATACTCATACTCAAACTTTGATTCAATTTCTATAACTATAACAATCTTATTTCGAGTGGAAATCTTACTTGAACTTGTTTTCGTGTCATGATTCTACTTCAAGAACTTTCAAGCCATCCAAGGATCCTTTGAAACTAGATCTATTTTTCTCTTTTCCATTATGTTTATCCACAAAACTTGAGGTAGTAATGATGTTCATAACATCATTTGATTCATACATATAAAGCTATCTTATTCGAAGATTTAAACTTGTAATCACTAGAACATAGTTTAGTTAATTCTAAACTTGTTCGCAAACAAAGTTAATCCTTCTAACTTGACTTTTAAAATCAACTAAACACATGTTATATATCTATATGATATGCTAACGTAATGATTTAAAACCTGGAAACACGAAAAACACCGTAAAACCGGACATACGCCGTCGTAGTGAAACCGGGGGCTGTTTTGGGTTAGAAAAATAAAAACTATCTTAATATTTGAATTGGAAGTTTGTTTTCTGGAAAAATGATATTACACATGAGCATGATACTATATCCAAAAATCATGGTTAAACACAAAGTGGAAGTATGTTTTTCAAAATGGTCATCAAGATGTCGTTCTTTCGACGGAAATGACTACCTCTTTAAAAAATGACTTGTAACCTGTATTTCAGACTATAAACTTATGCTTTTTCTATTTAGTTTTATATATTTCAGTTTATTATGAAACCATAGCAACTTTAATCACTCAAAACGGATTTGAAACGAAGAAATGACGGGTAAAATAAAATTGGATAAATTTGCTAGTTTTAGCTACGAAAATTTTGTAACAAATCTAGACTAAACATATCCTAACTAATTTATATTGTATTATACATATTATGTATTCTTGGGATACCATAGACACGTATGCAATGTTTTGACATATCATATCGACCCATCTATATATATATTTCGGAACAACCATAGACACTCTATATGCAGTAATGTTTGAGTTAGCTATACAGGGTTTAGGTTGATTCCAAAATATTATATATACTTTGAGTTGTGATCTAGCATGAGACTTGTATACACTGGGTCGTGGATTGATTCGAGATAATATATATTGATTTATTTCAGCACATCTAACTGTGGACAACTAGTTGTAGGTTACTAACGAGGACTGCTAACTTAACAAACTTAAATCATAAAAACGTAATAAAAAATGTTGTGAATATATTTAAATCATACTTTGATATATTTGTACATATTTGTTATAGGTTCGTGAATCGAACAGTGGCCAAGTCTTATTTCCAACAAAGGAAAAATCTGTGAAAGTGAGTTATAGTCTCACTTTTAAAATCTATTATTTTTGGGATGAGAATAAATGCAGTTTTATAAATGTTTTACAAAATAGACACAAGTGATCAAAATTACATTCTATGTTGAATTATCGAACCGAATATGCCCCTTTTTTAGCTTGGTAGCCTAAGAATTGGTGTTTATTATAATTGCCACCAACTGACGCGAATCCTAAAGATAGATCTATTGAAAGGACCCGTCCTAATCCATCTAGACGAAGTCTATAACATCTGGTACCATTGCGATGAACGGACCTCTACATGCCATGAACGACTCCATGTAAATTGAGCAAATGCACAGCGGAAGATTTCTTTCATACCTGAGAATAAACATGCTTTCAAGTGTCAACCAAAAGGTTGGTGAGTTCATAAGTTTATCAAAAAACTATAAAATTCATCATTTTGATAGACCACAAAATTTAAATGATGCATGGTACAAATGGGCCCGAATCCTATACCCACCTGTAATGTACATGCTATATCTTTTAAATACAGTACATGATAGTGCTCCAAATGAACATATATTTAGTAGCAATATCCTCCCAATATGTAAATTATTTAGTTGTAATTGTCCTATTTTAAGTTGTAATCGTTTATATTAAATAAGTGCGAAGACAAAAGGCAAAAACGACAATTTGAAGACGCAAATGACCAAAAAGCTCAAATGTACGAGATACAATCCAAGTGGTTCAATTTATTGATAAGAAACGTCTAAAAATGACAAAAGTACAAGTTGCGGAACGAAAAGTACAAGATATTAAATTATACGAAAGGACGTTCAAAAATCCGGAACCGGGACCTGAGCCAACTATCAACGCCCGACGCAACGGACCAAAAATTATGAGTCTACTATGCACAAGAATATAATATAATATATATATAATTATATAAAATTATATATATTATATTATATAATTAAATATAACGTCGACAAGCTAGCAAACAAAGCAATTGGGCATGGCCAGACTGGCCATGCGATCGCATGAGATTAACACTGAGAACCCATGCGATTGCATGGGCCTCAGGATCAGACCACATCTATAAAAGGCAACGAGTTTTGGCCATAAAAATAATAAGAATAATACTCCTCTAATAATAATAAATATATGTATATATATATATATATATATAATATAGTATAGGGTAGTTTTATATTAGATTAGTTTGAGTTATGTAAAGGTTATTTTACGGGTTTTAAAGTCGAAGCTCTGTCCGTGTAACACTACGCGATAAATAATCAATGTAAGCTATGTTCTCCTTTTTAAATTAATGTCTCGTACTTAAGTTATTATTATGCTTATTTAAGACGAAGTAATCATGATGTTGGGCTAAAATACTAAAATTGGGTAATTGGGCTTTGTACCTTAATTGGGGTTTGGACAAAAGAACGACACTTGTGGAAATTAGACTATGGGCTATTAATGGGCTTTATATTTGTTTAACTAAATGATAGTTTGTTAATTTTAATATAAAGATTTACAATTGGACGTCCCTATAAATAACCATATACCTTCGATCGGATACGATGGGCGGGATATTTATATGTACGAATAATCGTTCATTTAACCGGACACGGGAATGGATTAATAATCTATGGAATTATTAAAACAGGGGTGAAATTATGTACAAGGACACTTGGCATAATTGATAACAAAGTATTAAAACCTTGGGTTACACGCAGTCGATATCCTGGTGTAATTATTAAACAAAGTATTAAAACCTTGTTACAGTTTAAGTCCCCAATTAGTTGGAATATTTGACTTCGGGTATAAGGATAATTTGACGAGGACACTCGCACTTTAAATTTATGACCGATGGACTGTTATGGACAAAAACCAGACGGACATATTAAATAATCCAGGACAAAGGACAATTAACCCATGGGCATAAAATTAAAATCAACACGTCAACCATCATGGTTACGGAAGTTTAAATAAGCATAATATATTTTATTTCATATTTCATTCTACTTTTATTTTCTCGCTATTTTATTTAATGTCATTTATTTATTGTCATTTATTTTTCGCTACTTTAACTATCGTCATTTATATTTTGCATTAGGTTTTAATTGTAACTTAAAATATAAAATCGACAAACCAGTCATTAAACGGTAAACCCCCTTTTATATATTATCAATATAATATATTTTGTACAAATATAATTGTTTAAAAATATAGTGTGCAATAAGCCCGCTCCCTGTGGAACGAACCGGACTTACTAAAAACTATACTACTCTACGATTAAGTACACTGCCTATAGTGTTGTAGCAAGGTTTAAGTATATCCATTTTGTAAATAAATAAATATCTTGTGTAAAATTGTATCGTATTTAATAGTATTTCCTTGTAAAATTTAATAGAATTTTATACCCCTTAGCTTTAACATCAAGTTTTTGGCGTCGCTGCCGGGGACTCGGCGAAACGCTATATTTTTAATATATATTTGTATACATATATTTATATATCATTTTTAGAAGAAAAAAAAAAAAAAAAAAAAAGAACTGGAACCCAGACCCATGCGATCGCATGAGCCGGGTGTTGTAAAGCCATGCGATCGCATGGCCTGATCTAACACGCCAGAAACCCTATTTCAGCATTTATTACGGGGTATTATTTATTATTATTATTATTATTTAGGGTTATTTATAATAATATTTAGTTTTAGTTTTAATTTAATTTGTAATTTAAGTTTTAATTAGTTTTATAATTATAAAAAAATTAATACTTTTATAAAATATATAATATAAAAATAATATTTTTATAAAAATTGTAATTTTTACAACTTTTAGTATATTTTTATATTTTGTTCCTTTTTAATTGTTTTTAGCGTAATATTTGTATTTTCCGTTCATATTTAGTTTTAAGACATAGTTTTTGCCATAGTTATTTTTACTTCTAGATTTTTAGGCTTTGCCGTAAAATTCCTTAAGTGCTTTTTCTTTAGACTAAGATTTAGGTGCTTTAGAATTTTGCGACGCTGTTCTAAGTTTTTAGTTCCTTTTTAAGATATTGCCATTTGGGATATAGTTTTTGTATTAAGCTTTAAAATTTTTAGACGCAACTTTTAATTTTTAGTTTTTAGTGCCTTTTTAAGTTTAGACGCGCTACTTTCTTATTTTTATTTTTCGACGCGCTATTTTTTTTATTTTTATTTTTCGACGTTTTTCGACGCGCTCTTTTTCTTTCTTATTTCTCGACATTCTAGTTTTAGGACATATAATTTTTTCTACTTCTTATCTAAATTTCTTTAAATTACGAAAAATTATTTTAAGCGGTTAAATTGATAGACATCCAAATTTTCTGCTTCGTAGTAATAGTTGGATTTGTTAGTGGCTGAGTTGTGAGCTTCCGATTTAAAGGGTTCTGGCTCCCTGCTACATCTTTTGGCTATTCGAAACGTGGGCAAAAGCAGAAAAGTCTATTAATTTGATAACTTTAAATAATTTTTATCTTTTTATAACTAATAGGATAATTAGTGAATGCACCACATTGTAGCTAAAATTTGGCCATCGCAATAAAATGGAAAATTTTGAAAACAAGGCCTTGGAAACTCTTTATGACATCCGAAATCAATTTAATCAATACTCTCAAACGGGTGTTGATGACAATTCGTTCGGTCAATCTTGGATCATGAATGACGAAACAATAACTGGTTGTGAAATTTGTGGAGATTATCACTCAACATGGGAATGTTATTATTACGTTCCTATGAAAAATTATGCACCCATGGAACCTGAATGGAATGATTATGAAGAATACAATTCAAATTGGGATTATTCCCAAGAATATATCCAAATTCAACAATCAGAATACGAGGAGAATTATGTGTCTGAAAATCTTTTAGACAATATGAAAATCAAACTCGAAGAACTCGATGCTCAAAATGAACAAATGAGAGAGTTTGTAAATCGGCAAGCTGAAACTCTATCAGATTACAAACCTGTTAATCTGAGGAGTATTGTGCAAGAAAATCTCATATCATCGAATTTTAATGAATTCGAGAGCTCCGAAATCACCAATTATCCCGATGATACTTTTTATTCAGCTTTACCAATTTCACAACATATCGACACATTAGCCTCTACCGACGAAATCAACGATCCATCAATGGATGAAGAAGAAGAAGTAAGGGTGACAAATTGGTACTCTTGGAAAAACGATAACGTTGAAAATTTTACCCCCAAGACCAAAATGGTGGGACCGATTAATGAAGAAGAATTTGCTTTGATCTCGAAATTCACCATTCCACAACCTTCCAACCCAATATTCTCAATAGACGAGTCATCTACCAAAGATGAACTACAAGCTGTAATAGATATTGACACCTCGAATTTCACCCAATTAGGTAATAGAGGTGAAACCTTTAATCCCGAGAATAAAAGGAAGGAAATGTTAGGAATTGTCCACCCTATAATATGTATGTCGGTGTATATCGATCCATTTGACCAAGAACCAGAAAAGAGACATATCTATTTACTAAAAGCTACACTTAAAAAAGAATTAAGTAGTGACGATCGGGTGAGTCTAAACTTTAAACCCATTGATATATTATACACCACCCGAGATGTAAATAACTGGCTCACTATTTTAATTCGTGGAACTTATTCTACCGACTTCACATGTCGTCAGCTAAGTGTGGGGAAGTCTAACCCCACTTAACGTTAAATTCGGGGTTCGGGTTAGTGCATAACTCGTTAATAAAAATGCACGATTAGGGTAAAAGACGCATTTTCAAAAATTAGCAAACAGTTCAGAAAAGCAACCGTTTTTGAAGAAAAACATGTGTGATAAAACAAGAAGGAATGAACGATGAGGCGCGCCATCTATCATTCGACGAGTTTTGTAATTACAAACTGGGTATTTTCAATCACTTTCTACACTAATCACCCTCATGAATTTATAATTAGAGTCTGATTTCATGCAAATGAGGGCATTGCATGATCTAAAGTGTGGGGAAGGGTTATAAATTCTCTCGGATTTATACTTGGCTTATTTTCTAAATATTGTGAAAATTTTAAAAAAATTTCAACTAAATGAATTCAAAATCATGTTTATACATATTTATGAACGATAAAACTAGGTGTTAATACCGAAATTATTGTTACCTCGGAAAGGACATAAATTGAGAAACAACTAAAACGCTTGAATTTATTTATTAAGATATAAAAAGACGAATGAAAAAAGCATAGTGTGGGGAGAATGTACCAAGTTATTCAATTAAAAAAAAATATCTATCACATGTTTCTGTAAAGTTATTGCAGGTGCTTTTGTTTTGGACTAAATTAACTATTTTACCCGGTTTATTGTAATACATTTGAAAGAAAAGATGGATCTACACGATGAATCAATTCCATCATTAAGAGAAAGTAAAGTCTTCCGAAAAAGACACGCGCTTCTTGATTTAGGTCAGGAAGTTGTCGTCCAGACCAGCTGTAGGTTGACGAAATATCTAGAAAAGTCATCTCTAAAATCAGCAGGAAATCCACGGACCTCAGCATCAAACAGGGTCGCCAAGTGGTCAGACTTATCCTAACCATGAGAGGATATGTCTCGTAAAATGGGGAGGGCGCCGTGCAAATTAGCTTGATAAGACTAATGAATCAGACCCCCAGAAAGGATAATCTCCTTAAAAGATTAAAAATCAGCTTTTAAGCCTGATATTACTCAATCCTTGAGATTGACCTTAAAGATTGAGAATTCAAACTCATGGAATTCAATGATATCTAAACTCGAGCTTGAACGAGAAAATATTTTGATCAAATTACAAACCGATTTGTTTTCTAAAAACCCATTTTCAATGCGTTCATTACCATTGAACGTAAAATCCTAGGAATTCACCTGGAATTCATTAGGTCACCTGAACCAAATCGGGTGTCAACCGTAAGAACGGTGGTTGCATAGCATGGTCAAAGACAGGACCTTGTGCCAGACCGAAAAACTACAGGGTGAGCTTTACTATTGCTCCTACAAAGGATAGTAATTGCATCCGACACGTTTTAGACCATGAACAAATGCATGTCATTAGACATTGCCTTAACAGTTTCTTGTTCATCGCTTTCCTTTACAACCGGACGGTAGTTTGCCGAAAGGTAATATACGGGACAAGTAAACTGGACGTGTTGCTTTCCTAATACAAGGTTAGCAAGTGGGTGACACAAAACCGCAAATGTTGAGCTAAAATTTTCAAATATGAAACCCACAAAACCCACAAAAATATTTTGCAACACTGGTGAAGGGTTATTCCGGAAAACTTGTCTAGGGTAAAATCTAGCTTGAATTTTCAAAAGATCAAATGTTTTCATAAAGATCCAATTTCCTTAAAGGATCTAAATTTTCATAGTCATGTGGGACTGTAAACCACATCGTTACTATCATTGTTTATACCGATGTATCAAAATCACTGATGTATAAAGTTTGAAAAAAAAAAGTGATTCGAGTGAAGTGTGATTTAATTTCAAGTTCTGTATTGCTTGAGGACAAGCAAAGTTCAAGTGTGGGGATATTTGATAGTGCTCCAAATGAACATATATTTAGTAGCAATATCCTCCCAATATGTAAATTATTTAGTTGTAATTGTCCTATTTTAAGTTGTAATCGTTTATATTAAATAAGTGCGAAGACAAAAGGCAAAAATGACAATTTGAAGACGCAAATGACCAAAAAGCTCTAATGTACGAGATACAATCCAAGTGGTTCAATTTATTGATAAGAAACGTCTAAAAATGACAAAAGTACAAGTTGCGGAACGCAAAGTACAAGATATTAAATTATACGAAAGGACGTTCAAAAATCCGGAACCGGGACCTGAGCCAACTATCAACGCCCGACGCAACGGACCAAAAATTATGAGTCTACTATGCACAAGAATATAATATAATATATATATAATTATATAAAATTATATATATTATATTATATAATTAAATATAACGTCGACAAGCTAGCAAACAAAGCAATTGGGCATGGCCAGACTGGCCATGCGATCGCATGAGATTAACACTGAGAACCCATGCGATTGCATGGGCCTCAGGATCAGACCACATCTATAAAAGGCAACGAGTTTTGGCCATAAAAAATAATAAGAATAATACTCCTCTAATAATAATAAATATATGTATATATATATATATATATATATATATATATATATATATATATATATATATATATATATATATATATATATATATATATATATATATAATATAGTATAGGGTAGTTTTATATTAGATTAGTTTGAGTTATGTAAAGGTTATTTTACGGGTTTTAAAGTCGAAGCTCTGTCCGTGTAACACTACGCGATAAATAATCAATGTAAGCTATGTTCTCCTTTTTAAATTAATGTCTCGTACTTAAGTTATTATTATGCTTATTTAAGACGAAGTAATCATGATGTTGGGCTAAAATACTAAAATTGGGTAATTGGGCTTTGTACCTTAATTGGGGTTTGGACAAAAGAACGACACTTGTGGAAATTAGACTATGGGCTATTAATGGGCTTTATATTTGTTTAACTAAATGATAGTTTGTTAATTTTAATATAAAGATTTACAATTGGACGTCCCTATAAATAACCATATACACTCGATCGGATACGATGGGCGGGATATTTATATGTACGAATAATCGTTCATTTAACCGGACACGGGAATGGATTAATAATCTATGGAATTATTAAAACAGGGGTGAAATTATGTACAAGGACACTTGGCATAATTGATAACAAAGTATTAAAACCTTGGGTTACACGCAGTCGATATCCTGGTGTAATTATTAAACAAAGTATTAAAACCTTGTTACAGTTTAAGTCCCCAATTAGTTGGAATATTTGACTTCGGGTATAAGGATAATTTGACGAGGACACTCGCACTTTAAATTTATGACCGATGGACTGTTATGGACAAAAACCAGACGGACATATTAAATAATCCAGGACAAAGGACAATTAACCCATGGGCATAAAATTAAAATCAACACGTCAACCATCATGGTTACGGAAGTTTAAATAAGCATAATATATTTTATTTCATATTTCATTCTACTTTTATTTTCTCGCTATTTTATTTAATGTCATTTATTTATTGTCATTTATTTTTCGCTACTTTAACTATCGTCATTTATATTTTGCATTAGGTTTTAATTGTAACTTAAAATATAAAATCGACAAACCAGTCATTAAACGGTAAACCCCCTTTTATATATTATCAATATAATATATTTTGTACAAATATAATTGTTTAAAAATATAGTGTGCAATAAGCCCGCTCCCTGTGGAACGAACCGAACTTACTAAAAACTATACTACTCTACGATTAGGTACACTGCCTATAGTGTTGTAGCAAGGTTTAAGTATATCCATTTTGTAAATAAATAAATATCTTGTGTAAAATTGTATCGTATTTAATAGTATTTCCTTGTAAAATTTAATAGAATTTTATACCCCTTAGCTTTAACATCAGTACATCTTTCTCGTGTACGAAACCATTTTCATAAATCATAGTAACCGTACACATATCTTGTGCACAAAAATAACATACACATAACCTGTGTATAAAATCATTCTCTCGATATATAATATTCACATCAACTGGTGGCAATTATCATGTCCATATAACTCAATGGTGGCAATTATCATGTCCACATAATTCAATGGTGGCAATTATCATGTCCACATAATTCAATCGTGGCAATTATCATGTCCACATAATTCAATCGTGGCAATTATCATGTCCACATAATTAATAATAATCCACAGAACTTCTGTCTGCATAATAATTCATTCGAGGAATGTTTTGCTTGTGTCTATCTCGTCAAACATTTATAAAAGCATTTCATGTATTCGCAGTTCAAAATATATTTCAAAAGCATTTAATAAAGCAGTTGTAAAAATCAGCGCATGTATTCTCAGTCCCAAAAATGTAAAGAGTAAAAGGGAATCAAATGAACTCACGCATATAAATATTGTAAAACAGTTATTAAAACATTGCATGTATTCTCAGCCCAAAAATGTAATGAGTAAAAAGGCAAATGAAACTCACCATACTGTATTTTATAGTAAAAATACATATAATGACATTGAACAAGTACAGGGTTGGTCTCGGATTCACGAACCTATATCATTTGTTTATATATTAACACACATACTTGTAATCGAATAACTAAATTTACATATTGTTAGTGATATAATTGTTATTTTAATAAATTATATGTTTCGTCAGTAATTTAAATATTTCTATTTTATGTACTTTAACTAAATAGTTAGTATTTATTATAAAACGTTAATATAGATATGTTATATGTATTAACTATAGTGTTATATAACTAAAAATCATTTGATAAAGTAATATTAATAATAATAAATAAAAAGTTGTATTATTTTATAATAATAATATTAGTATTTATACTTAATAATGATAATATTAATAATTATGATGCTAAAATAATAATACTACTAATAAGTGTTCTAATAATAATGATAATAATAATGATAATCTAATAATATTTGTGTTAGTAATAATAATAATAATAATAATAATAATAATAATAATAATAATAATAATAATAATAATAATAATAATAATAAATAATAGAAAACTACCTCAAAGAAATAGTTCCAAAAATAAGTGTCATTGCTCGGGCTCGAACCCAAAACCTCTCGCTAACCCAACTACTTCCCTAACCATTGCTCCATCAATTTCTTTCTAATTTACTTGAGATATAATTCCTTTTTACTAAATTTCGGCCCAACAAATAACTTAACCCGTGGCCCAACATAAAAGGAAGTCTTGACCCAGCAGGAAGAAGGTCTCGGCCCAGCAGCAAGCCAGGCCCAACAGCAGCTATGTTGTTTATTACAAAAAAAAATGGCATGGCCTAGTTTCGAACTAGTGACCTCTCGGTTAACACACCTTCCACTAAACCTTTGCACCATCAATCTAATCTGGTTAATCTCGCGTGATTATTTATGTAACATGTATCAACACTTCTTAACACCTTCATCATACTTCATTATCACCATAATCATGTCACATAATTATCATCATAATCTTCATACGATCATCCTCAAAACATCATCACAGTCGTCTTTTTCTTTATCATTATCATAATCATATGTATCAAACAACAATATCATATCGTACTCCTTAATATTCCTCAGCCCAAACACAATAAAGGAAGGACAGCCCAACTTAACTATTTTATCACGGCCCACCAACAATTTAAGGGTTACGGTTCTATTAATAAACTATTTCTGGTACACGGTTTAAACTAAAAGCAGGTGAGATATCGACATAGTAACCCTACCATGGTATGAACGTGATATCATCTATCATTATGCGGCTGTCTTTATCCCTACATATCTTTCCATAAGCTTAATCATACCGCACCATTTCTAGAGAAACAATACTTTGTATAATTAATTGGTAAGTGCTATTATCTTTACAACTCAGATCATTATGATTATCATAATCTAGTTTCATAATTGCCTATCATCTTGCCTTATACTCTTCCTCTTCTCTTCTTTTTCTTGATTAGTTTTCGAATACAAATAGCAGGAGTATTTGAGCATCGACAATAGTGTTATAGCAGTAATTATTGTTTGTTTATTTGATGATATAGTTCGAATAAGAAACGGAAACCATGATAGTTGTATTAAATTTTATGTGGTGGATTTAGGGTGGTGAGAGGTGTTGGTTTATAGGTTGTATAAAAATCAGAAAGTTGCAGTGTAGCAGCAACGATTTATTCTAAGGTGTTTATAGCATGGTGTCAATAAGAACAGGAAGATATAGCAGTAGCAAAGGAGACAGAAGCAGGCTTCGGTGATGATAGGTTTGATGGTGGTGGTTGGGTGATTGTCTGAAACATTCGTAGATTACATGGTGATGGTGAGCAGGAGAACGAAAACAGAAAACATGTATGATGTAGTTGTAACTAGGTCACATGAATTGTTAGCTTACTTGGACTGTTCGATAAATGGAAGAAACTGCAGCAACAGTGGAAGTATAACCGAGGTGAAATTGTTTGGTGGTCGTGGTGTTCTTCAGTTTTTAACGAGTAAAATAGCAGCATAATTGATGCAGTAGCAGCTAGTGTATTGGCAACAATATAAGCGACTTAATGAAGGTTTGAGTTTGCTCTTGGTCCTGGTAACGAATCAGAAATAAATAGCTGCAGCAACAGTGGTGATCGATGGTTGATTGTGATGTTAGAAGATGTAGGGTGATGGTTGTTCACAACAAGGAAGAGAAGAAAGAATATGGAAGGTTAAATGAATTACCTAATATTGGAACTAATCGATTTATTTATCAATTATAGTGCTTAACAGAATTTTACTCAGACAAATGAAAGAAAACAAAGAAAATTTAAAAGCAGACAGTGATTCTTCAATAGGTTGTACTATGGATTCGTTTGTTAATCGATTTTTGAGATAGAAACAAGAGTTGTTAAAGTTTGATCACCACATGCAACAGAATTTGAATTATATCTGAGATTGGATTCGTTTACAATCAGATTATAGACAAAAATCTAATACAGTTTGATAGTGAAATCAAACAACTTCGTACTATTAATTCCAGTTTATGTTTTATATAATTAATAATTAATATTAATAATTAATGATTATATATAATAATAATAATGATAATATTAATAATAAAAATAAATAATAATACAACTAATGTTCATACAAATGGTGGTAATAATTATATTATTAATGTTAATGTTAAAATGATAAAATGCATTATTTTCTAATAATAATAACTATACAACATTAATATTCAATATTAATAATAAAAATGAAACTAATAATAATCATAATAAAATGATAACAATAATATTTTTTAATGATACTAATAATAATACTACTTATAATAATGTTAATGATAATAATAATTTTAATAATTTTAATAATATAACTTATACGTATCAAAATTCCTATATATATATTTTGTATTAGACATAATATTAATAATACAAATATTAATGTTACTATTAGTAATAATAATAAATGTAATGATCATAATATAAATATATACTTTAACTTGTAATTACATATAATATATTATATAATATATTTTTTTTATTGAATATTTATTATTATATAAATTTTATATATTATAACATACATATAATAAAAATCACATATAGATTTATTTTTAATAGCAACTTTATTATATTATATTATTTTACATATTCAATTCTACTGATTAGTATTTTATTGATTTATATGTTCATATATATTTATATATATATACACACACACACACATTTAATTATAAACAATTGTTCGTGAATCGTCGGAACCTGGTCGAGGTTAAATGAATGTATGAACACAGTTTTAAACTTTTTGAGATTCAACTTAACAAACTTTGCTTATCGTGTCAAAAACATATAAAGATTAAGTTTAAATTTGGTCGGAAATTTCCGGGTCATCACAGTACCTACCCGTTAAAGAAATTTCGTCCCGAAATTTGAGTGAGGTCGTCATGGCTAACAATAAATATGTTTTCCTGACGAATATGAGCTGATAAATAGAGTTTTATCATTATTGAATAGTTTGGATAAAACGATTCGATTACTCGAAGCGTACAAGTGAAGCTATCACAAAAGAGTGAAATGAATAAATGAAGTTTCGTCTTAACTTCTAACATTGCCTTGGTTGAATTCCGGAATTCAAGGGATTTAGAGAAAATCTTCGAAATCTAAAAGATTTGATTCTTCGGTGAGTAAGGAAATTAAGATCTCTATAATTAAATACGGTGATCTGCCTCGATTACTCTGTCTGATATTTCTACTATAAATTAAGCTCTTCTGTTCCATTATTCTCACCATTCCCATACTCTCTTCCTTAGTTCATACATCTAAAAGATTGTGGAAATGCTTAATCCAGTTCTAATCTTTATCCTTATCCTTACTATCGTAACAATCATTCTCCTTTTCCAACTTCCACCCGAGAAATCTGCTTACTCCTACTTTGCCCTTGGGATTATAGTGCTTTTAATTCTCCCGTGTTTTTATGTTGCGATAAACATTGATATACACGGTTTGTAATTTATGCGTTGTTATCGGGCTTTATATCTCTCCTTATATTTCAATGTCCCCCTTTCTGTTTCTTATAATCATTGTAATCCACAGTTAATACTCCCTCCTATTTGCTGCGATTTATACTCCAATTTTTATTTCAGAGCTTTGTCCCTTCGTTTCTTCTTCTGGCGATTTGGCATCTCTTGTAATGGTCCAGAATTCGCAGATATAAATTTCAGAATGAACATTATTAATGTTCTAAATAAGAAGGAACGTAATAGCACAATTTGATTTGTCAAATTACCAGATTCACTGAGAATAGAACTATCAAGAATATACTTTCTTGATATGTTCAGAAGTTAAGCAGAATGACAGAGTTATGTAACATGGCACATGATGACGTTATGATCTGTGAATCATCACGTCTCATTAGAAACTCAGCATGACTTACTGTAATATAATCACGTTGATCAAGTGTCATTATATTATATTAACTCATGCATCAAGTCCCAACATTATTTCAATAACATTCATATTTTAAGCTCGAAAGTTTACAGAATATAAAAACTAACAGTTTCTATATGATGTAATACTGATAGCACGAAGTGATTAATGATTTCAGATAAGAATAGTTATAAAATATCTCCAGAAATATGAAGGATATTTATAATGAAAGATACGATAATATCTCGGAATATCTAACATCAGAGGATGATAGAAACTATTGTCTGCAAGGGTTTAGAGTAAGGAGCAAGATATTTACTAAAGACTTTAGCAGACATTGAATCATTTGGATTCTTTGAAGTCAAACTTATTCTTTGTGATTTGTCCACGGCTTTCTTCATAGTTTCGCATAATCTGTTTTTCGGTACTAAATTTTCTATTGAATGTTTCCAATATAATGATACACAGGAAGCACGTAAAGGTATATAATTTCAGACGAGAATATTTATGAAAATATCCTCAGAAATATCGAAGATATTGATGATGATATTTTGGAATTTCTAAGTTCGATGGTTGATGGAGAAAGGTTTTCCGCAAGATTTTAACATGACTTCAGAGAAAGATATTCTCTAAAGATTTCAACGGATCCAGAATTATCTGGATTCTTTGAATATAGGGTATGGTCCTTGTATTTATCCTTGGTATCCTTCATGGTTAACTTTATTCGTTTTCCAGTTCCAACGTTTCTGAGCTTTTCCAACATTCAGAGTATCGATTTGTAAACTGGGTGCCTTTTCAAAATTTTAGAATTGAAGATCGTAATCCTAGGAGATAATTGTTATATGTATACATATAACTATTGATGTAGAAATGCTACGAGATTCGAAATACTGATTGCTGATTCCCGGTAATTGGTATGGCAATTATTGTTACAGGGTATAGATGAATACAAGATTGGGTTTCAATGAATATAATGAATTTTTGGAAAGTCCAAATTCATTGAAGTTGCTGGTAATTTTACTGCTAATGTGGTGAAATATAAACGGTTCTCCGGTAACGATGACGACAGGCAAACTTATATATCGAGGTTATAATAAGGCTAATTCGAATGGAAGTTGAAGTTGATTTATTGAAGCTGTGATAAAATTGGCTACTTTGAAAAGGATTTGCATTGTTATTTTCGAAAATAACAATGCCAAATAAGCTAACACAGATACGTGTTAAACGTTTACTCAGGTTCCGAGTGTTTTCAAGTGTATAACTATATGCCCAAATCTTTCCTCCCGTAGATGAAGTTCGGTTGGTTCATCCTCTCGATTGAGGTGTTTTCAAGAATCATGAAAGGTTTGAACGCAGTTGTAATCGTTAAGATACAAATGAAGTTTAAGATGCATTCAAGTGGCAAACTTGAAGAATGTTTAGTTTCATATGTTATAATCAATATTTTAATTCATTTTAATTGTCCATTATTGGTAGTCCTCAGTTGATAGTCCACAGTTAACAGTCCAATAATTCGTATGTAGTTTAATATATAATATTTGAATTAATTAATACGTATCGTGACTCGTGTACATGTCTCAGACTCGATCACAACTCAAAGTATATATATTATTATAGAATCAACCTCAACCCTGTATAGAGAACTCGATCATTACTGCATATAGAGTGTCTATGGTGATTCCAAATAATATATATAGATGCGTCGATATGATATGTCAAAACCTTGTATACGTGTCCCGATATTTAAAGTGCGTAAAATAAATAACAGAAATTAAATGACGATAAATTAAATTGCGATAATTAAATTGCGATAAATAAACTGCGATAAATAAAGTGTAATCAGTTAGCTAGGAACAGTTAGCTGGAAACAGTTAGCATGGATTTTTAACAAAATTTTTCATAGTTAATTAGTCTGTTTCTAACAAATTTTATTTTATCAAATGTTTTCCTTCATTATGCCACTTGTTGGATTTTGATAGGTCAAAATCCAAATTTAAAATTGAATGAAAATGGTTATTCTGCGGTGAACGGATACGTATATCGGTGGTTGTAAATAGGATAGTAAACGACTGTTGAATCAGATTCAAAGAATGTACAGTGTAACTTATTAATGTGAAATCTAAATATTCCTCGGGTATTACCTACCCGTTAAAATATTTTCACCATTAACACTTTGTACAATAGAATTTTTAATTACAATCTTTATGAAAATATACTTACATATATATATTTTCTTCAGATGTAATTATGGATTTAATGAGATAATATGATATTAATCTCATTTGGTTTAACGTCCGAACTAGAATACATAATCTCTAAAACATTAGAGATTACATAATAGCCATGAAGAATGAAGATAATTGATGTAGAACGATACGTAGAACGATGTTTATACACAAGGTATAGGATGAGATGTTGAGTCATGGATTGTTGATGGTATTGATGTTGTTGGTGCTGTTGCTGAAGCTGGTACGTTTTGCACCATATGTTCCAAAGCTACAACTCGAACGCGAAGCTCGTTGACTCATTTCTCCGGGATGATTGTTGATAGAAACAAACGGATGAATAATGTTTAGAATTTGAGATAGTATTTAATCGTGACAAGATACTTTAGAAATGAGAGAGAAAATGGTGTTTCGAATAGGTTCGTCGGTAAATGCTTCAGGTTCATCGCCAAGAGGTGAATTCGGTCGATGAAAAGGATCACCTTATTCTTGTCTCCAATGATTAAGTAGAATACGAACCCATCAGATGAATTGGGGATGGCTGACTGATTGATTCATTCTGGTGACACCGCTTTCGAAGCTTAGGTGAGTATCCATGTTAGAATAGCTATCGGAATCTGAGGGACTCGAACTGGTTGAGGGATTCATCTCGTACGATCAGATGAAGGAATTTTCGATAAGAATTAGATTATAGGACGTAGATTAGTACCCTGCAATACATAATTTACATATGCATATATAATACTAAAATCCCATAAGTTACGGAGGAATCTACGGAAGCTGTCAGGCAAAGGTAACAATAACATATACGCTAAGATATGAATTTATCTATACACTGTCTATGCAATAGAGGCAGTAAGACATGTCTAGACTAAGAGTGATAAGCAAGTGATTTCCTAAGAATGATAAGCAGGCAAATTTTTGACACGAAATGATAAGCAAAACTTTTGACATGCAGGCACGGTCGAAGTCCAGACTCACTAATGCATCTAAACAACTATCAGTTAGACACACTAATGCAAGACCCGGTTCGCTAAGACCACCGCTCTGATACCAACTGAAAGGACCCGTCCTAATCCATCTGGACGAAGTCTATAACATCTGGTACCATTGCGATGAACGGACCTCTACATGCCATGAACGACTCCATGTAAATTGAGCAAATGCGCAGCGGAAGATTTCTTTCATACCTGGGAATAAACATGCTTTCAAGTGTTAACCAAATGGTTGGTGAGTTCATAAGTTTATCATAAAACTATAAAATTCATCATTTTGATA
Organism: Rutidosis leptorrhynchoides; assembly: GCF_046630445.1. Taxonomy (NCBI): domain Eukaryota; kingdom Viridiplantae; phylum Streptophyta; class Magnoliopsida; order Asterales; family Asteraceae; genus Rutidosis; species Rutidosis leptorrhynchoides. The sequence continues at coordinate 199,977,017 of NC_092338.1, forward strand.
GACCACAAAATTTAAATGATGCATGGTACAAATGGGCCCGAATCCTATACCCACCTGTAATGTACATGCTATATCTTTTAAATACAGTACATCTTTCTCGTATACGAAACCATTTTCATAAATCATAGTAACCGTACACATATCTTGTGCACAAAAATAACATACACATAACCTGTGTATAAAATCATTCTCTCGATATATAATATTCACATCAACTGGTGGCAATTATCATATCCATATAACTCAATGGTGGCAATTATCATGTCCACATAATTCAATGGTGGCAATTATCATGTCCACATAATTCAATCGTGGCAATTATCATGTCCACATAATTCAATCGTGGCAATTATCATGTCCACATAATTAATAATAATCCGCAGAACTTCTGTCTGCATAATAATTCATTCGAGGAATGTTTTGCTTGTGTCTATCTCGTCAAACATTTATAAAAGCATTTCATGTATTCGCAGTTCAAAATATATTTCAAAAGCATTTAATAAACCAGTTGTAAAAATCAGCGTATGTATTCTCAGTCCCAAAAATGTAAAGAGTAAAAGGGAATCAAATGAACTCGCGCATATAAATATTGTAAAACAGTTATTAAAACAGTGCATGTATTCTCAGCCCAAAAATGTAATGAGTAAAAAGGCAAATGAAACTCACCATACTGTATTTTGTAGTAAAAATACATATAACGACATTGAACAAGTACAGGGTTGGTCTCGGATTCACGAACCTATATCATTTGTTTATATATTAACACACATACTTGTAATCGAACAACTAAATTTACATATTGTTAGTGATATAATTGTTATTTTAATAAATTATATGTTTCGTCAGTAATTTAAATATTTCTATTTTATTCACTATAACTAAATAGTTAGTATTTATTATAAAACGTTAATATAGATATGTTATATGTATTAACTATAGTGTTATATAACTAAAAATCATTTGATAAAGTAATATTAATAATAATAAATAAAAAGTTGTATTATTTTATAATAATAATATTAGTATTTATACTTAATAATGATAATATTAATAATTATGATGCTAAAATAATAATACTACTAATAAGTGTTCTAATAATAATGATAATAATAATGATAATCTAATAATATTTGTGTTAGTAATAATAATAATAATAATAATAATAATAATAATAATAATAATAATAATAATAATAATAATAATAATAATAATAATAATAATAATAATAATAATAATTAATAATAATTAATAATAGAAAACTACCTCAAAGAAATAGTTCCAAAAATAAGTGTCATTGCTCGGGCTCGAACCCAAAACCTCTCGCTAACCCAACTACTTCCCTAACCATTGCTCCATCAATTTCTTTCTAATTTACTTGAGACATAATTCCTTTTAACTAAATTTCGGCCCAACAAATAACTTAACCCGTGGCCCAACATTAAAGGACGTCTCGGCCCAGCAGGAAGAAGGTCTCGGCCCAGCAGTAAGCCAGGCCCAACAGCAGCTATGTTCTTTATTACAAAAAAATGGCATGGCCTAGTTTCGAACTAGTGACCTCTCGGTTAACACACCTTCCACTAAACCTTTGCACCATCAATCTAATCTGGTTAATCTCGCGTGATTATTTATGTAACATGTATCAACACTTCTTAACACCTTCATCATACTTCATTATCACCATAATCATTTCACATAATTATCATCATAATCTTCATACGATCATCCTCAAAACATCATCACAGTCGTCTTTTTATTTATCATTATCATAATCATATGTGTCAAACAACAATATCATATCATACTCCTTAATATACCTCGGCCCAAACACAATAAAGGAAGGATAGCCCAAGTTAACTATTTTATCACAGCCCACCAACAATTTAAGGGTTACAGTTCTATTAATAAACTATTTATGGTACACGGTTTAAACTAAAAGCAGGTGAGATATCGACATAGTAACCCTACCATGGTATGAACGTGATATCATCTATCATTATGTGGCTGTCTTTATCCCTACATCTCTTTCCATAAGCTTAATCATACCGCACCATTTCTAGAGAAACAATACTTTGTATAATTAATTGGTAAGTGTTATTATCTTTACAACTCAGATCATTATGATTATCATAATCTAGTTTCATAATTGCCTATCATCTTGCCTTATACTCTTCCTCTTCTCTTCTTTTTCTTGGTTAGTTTTCGAATACAAACAGCAGGAGTATTTGAGCATCGACAATAGTGTTATAGCAGTAATTATTGTTTGTTTATTTGATGATATAGTTCGAATAAGAAACGGAAACCATGATAGTTGTATTAAATTTTATGTGGTGGATTTAGGGTGGCGAGAGGTGTTGGTTTATAGGTTGTATAAAAATCAGAAAGTTGCAGTGTAGCAGCAACGATTTATTCTAAGGTGTTTATAGCATGGTGTCAACAAGAACAGGAAGTTATAGCAGTAGCAAAGTAGACAGAAGCAGGCTTCGGTGATGATAGGTTTGATGGTGGTGGTTGGGTGATTGTCTGAAACATTCGTAGATTACATGGTGATGGTGAGCAGGAAAATGAAAACAGAAAACAGGTATGATGTAGTTGTAACTAGGTCACATGAATTGTTAGCTTACTTGGACTGTTCGATAAATGGAAGAAACTGCAGCAACAGTGGAAGTATAACCGAGGTGAAATTGTTTGGTGGTCGTGGTGTTCTTCAGTTTTTAACGAGTAAAATAGCAGCATAATTGATGCAGTAGCAGCTAGTGTATTGGCAACAATATAAGGGACTTAATGAAGGTTTGAGTTTGCTCTTGGTCCTGGTAACGAATCAGAAATAAATAGCTGCAGCAACAGTGGTGATCGATGGTTGATTGTGATGTTAGAAGATGTAGGGTGATGGTTGTTCACAACAAGGAAGAGAAGAAAGAATATGGAAGGTTGAATGAATTACCTAATATTGGAACTAATCGATTTATTTATCAATTATAGTGCTTGACAGAATTTTACTCAGACAAATGAAAGAAAACAAAGAAAATTTAAAAACAGACAGTGATTCTTCAATAGGTTGTACTATGGATTCGTTTGTTAATCGATTTTTGAGATAGAAACAAGAGTTGTTAAAGTTTGATCACAACATGCAACATAATTTGAATTATATCTGAGATTGGATTCGTTTACAATCAGATTAGAGACAAAAATCTAATACAGTTTGATAGTGAAATCAAACAACTTCGTACGATTAATTCCAGTTTATGTTTTATATAATTAATAATTAATATTAATAACTAATGATTATATATAATAATAATAATGATAATATTAATAATAAAAATAAATAATAATACAACTAATGTTCATACAAATGGTGGTAATAATTATATTATTAATGTTAATGTTAAAATGATAAAATGCATTATTTTCTAATAATAATAACTATACAACATTAATATTCAATATTAATAATAAAAATGAAACTAATAATAATCATAATAAAATGATAACAATAATAACAATAATATTTTTTAATGATACTAATAATAATACTACTTATAATAATGTTAATGATAATACTAATTTTAATAATTTTAATAATATAACAACTTATACGTATCAAAATTCCTATATATATATTTTGTATTAGACATAATATTAATAATACAAATATTAACGTTACTATTAGTAATAATAATAAATGTAATGATCATAATATAAATATATACTTTAACTTGTAATTACATATAATATATTATATAATAATTTTTTTTATTGAATATTTATTATTATATAAATTTTATATATTATAACATACATATAATAAAAATCATATATAGATTTATTTTTAATAGCAACTTTATTATATTATATTATTTTACATATTCAATTCTACTGATTAGTATTTTATTGATTTATATGTTCATATATATATTATATATATATATATATATATATATATATATATATATATATATATATATATATATACACACACACACACACATTTAATTATAAACAATTGTTCGTGAATCGTCGGAACCTGGTCGAGGTTAAATGAATGTATGAACACAGTTTTAAACTTTTTGAGATTTAACTTAACAAACTTTGCTTATCGTGTCAGAAACATATAAAGATTAAGTTTAAATTTGGTCGGAAATTTCCGGGTCATCACATCTATTTGGCCCAACAAGCCTCATCCGAGTTACGGATGCTTTAGTACTTTGATTTATCATGTCCAATGAGAGTCCCGGAATGATGTGGATATTCTATATGCATCCTGTTAAGGTCGGTTACCAGGTGTTCATCATATGAATGATTTTTATGCAGATTGCATGTTATATATGAGAAATGGAAATATGAAATCTTGTGGTCTATTATTACGATTTGATAAATATATTGGTTAAACCTATAACCCACCAACATTTTTATTGACGTTTAAAGCATGTTTATTCTCAGGTGATTATTAAGAGCTTCCGCTGTTGCATGCTAATTTATGGACAAGAGTTGGAGTCAGCATGCTTGTATAATATTGTTTAAAATCTGCATTCGAAGACTTAAATTGATGTGTAATATTATTGTAAACCATTATGTAATAATCGTGTGAAAACGCTATATTTTAGATTATCATTATTTGATAATCGTCGTAATATTTTTAAACCTTTATCGATAAAATAAAGGTTATGGTTTGTTTTAAAATCGAATGCAGTCTTTGAAAAACGTCTCATACAGAGGTCAAAACCTCGCAACGAAATCAATTAATATGGAATGTTTATAAATCGATATGAACGGGACATTTAAGTTTGTTTAAACTTGAATTTTGGGTGATTTAATATTGTTAAATGTTAAAGCTCATGTATTAAATGTGTTACTAGCATCATTAGCTTCATTTTGGTATGTAGGCTGATTTATAAAAACTTCATTAACAAAATTGTTGAATTCATGATTCTTGGTTAGGGTTTGATAGACTTAAATACGAACTTTTGATGCATTGAATACTATGAAATGTTGTTAATAAAGGTTTAGTTGCAATGTATGTTTAATTACCTTCGAAACGGCATATCGTATGTGTAAATTGGATTCCTGAATCACCATTTGCATTTTTGAGCTTGAAACGTTAAATAATGAGCATTCGACGAGATTTTCGTTGTTGCTAATGATGGATTTGATTGATGATATGTGTTTAGTTATATTCCTCGTTAAATTACCTTTCTAACGATATAAGATACGTGTTTTGAATGTTTACGGTTCATTAGTTATGTTTGTTTGAAGTTGGATTCGTGCATTAAGTGTTCAAAACTGCCCAAATTGCTGATCTGACATCCTGAGCGCCTCTCAAGGCCTCTAGAGCGCCGCTCCGATCTCGACTGACCAAAATCACTTTGTATTTTTGCAATTCCATTCCCGCTTACTCGCAACTCCGATTAACATGAAACTTGGCCAACATGCTTATATATGACTACGTTTTTATATGCAATAGTCGGATACCCGACCAGACCTCGTTTTACTTTTAGTCAAACTTGACCAAACACTTATACAATCGTTCTAACATGCTTTTATACTTATACCTTGCATGAAACTTGACAGCTTGATTTACATGCTATATTAATCGAGTCGTAACGAGCCATTGGACTAATTGAACACATTTTGCTCGACCTTGTGTCGTAACCGGTAATTGATACAACTTATTTTTTTAGGTCAAGGCTAAGCAACTTTCATTTGTACAACTTTTAATTTCAAATACTTTGGCGTGCAACTACGGTGAGATCATAGTCCCATCTTTTAAACAACTTTTATACTTTTAAATCATGGGATGAGAAACATATACGGTTATACTTTTATACTTTGAACACAAGTACGAAAACAAACATTCCACGTACAAGTTAGAACAAAAATTCTCACGTCTAATTATCATCAGTTACACTTGCAGGGTGTAAGTGTAAGCGTGAACTTATGTTGTGTGGCCATACGTGTTTTACGAACCCTCATTCGGACGGTTCGCTACCGTCGGTAGATGAAATATATTTTCGTGTATAGTGCAGGTTCTAACACTATGATTCAGGGGTACCATTCAGTTAAGCCTTGATAATTGGGTGCTTGACAAATGAACAACATCTTCGGAATGCAAACAATTTGGATAATCAACATATACTAAATCTTGTGGTTCAAAAATAATGTTTACAAATACACCTATGATTTCTGTAAGACTCTAATTTTTATTGTACGGAAGTGTAATTATGCTACGTTGAATGCAGGAAGTATTGTGGAATTAAACGAAGGACAGAATCTGCCCCGACTGTTGTGCGCGCCGCGCACAGTTATGGGTGCGCGCCGCGCACCTTGCCAGCAACAGATTTCAGCCTTTTTCTATTTTGAGTTTAATGAAGGGCAATTTGGTCATTTCACTTGAGGCCGGATCTGTGGGCTTTATCAGTTGATTTGGATCTAACTTTGGATCATTTTCACATCCATTCATCACTCTCATCTTCAAACCCTAGAGAGAGAAGAGTTTTAGAGAGAGGAAGATTCATTTGGAGAAAAAAGAGTTGGATTCTCACCAAAGCTCGGGTTTTTAAAGTTGTTTACCTCGTTCCTAGCTACGTTTTGGTTGTTGAGGTAAGTTCTAACTCCGAATTTCATTGTTTGATTTGATATTCAAAGTTAGGGTTTGAACTTGATTTGTAGAGAAACCCATTTGAAACTCTTGAAGTGAGTTTGTTGATGCTAGTAATCGGGTTTATTGTTATTGTTGGTGGATTTTGGGTTGGCGAACAAATTGGTCTTATTTATGACTTGTAATTGGGTTTAATCAATGGGTTTAGTGATTATGGAAGTATTGGAACCCTTTTGGTGTGTTTGAAAGACTAATTTTGGAATTGAGTCAAAATTAGGGTTTTTGGGTGATTTTGAGATTGATAAGTGTTAAACACTTAAGTTTGGGTTCTTTTGGCTTATTAGGACCATTTTCACTTATGATTAGTGATTAGTGGTTAGTTTGGACGCGTTTGGTGTTTGTAAGTGCAATGGGTCGAATTTGCACAAGTGTTGAATTGAGTTGGTTTGTAAATCCACTCTAAGTGTGTTATTATATTTGTGATAATGGATTAGGTATTTCCATTGACGTGTTGCGGAATTACTCGGTTGCATTCATCAAGGCAAAAATGTGAGTGTTAATATCCTATGTGCATATGTATGTGTAGGATGGGTGCGGGTTGGGTGAAGCGGTTCTCGATTATAGAGATCACTTCACATATAGGTTCATGATGGCTCGGTTTGCACGATCATCTTATTGTTAAGTTGTGAATTTTGGTTAGAGCGGATTCATGGTGACTCGGTTTATACGGTCATCTTATTGTTAAGGTTAAGTGTTTAGCCTTGGGTTGTAGGTTCGGGGATATTATATTATCTTATGTTTTGATATTGATGTGTTGTAGCTAGCCCTTCGGGTGTAGCTTGGTAGTGTTGTTCATAATGTTGTGAGTGAACTTACATTGATGTTGTAGCTAGTGGTATCGCAATTGTACGGTAAGCTTAGTTTTGCTTGCTATATGCTCGGATGATCCGGTATGTGTTATTTGATATTGTGTGGCGTGTCCATTTTATGCATATATATGTATGTAGTATATTCTCACTCACTAAGCGTTAGCTTACCCTCTCGTTGTTTACATTTTTATAGATTTGCTTGGAGACGGTGGCTCGGGTAAGCGTGGGAACTAGTGGACTCGCATAGTTGCTTTAGAAGATCTTGCTTTTATATTGATTAGGATTAGGTAGCGTATCCCCAATCGCCATGCTCGGTCTTTATTTTGTGTTAAAAATCATGTGGTCGAAAACTTGTAGTTTGTACGAAAGTCGTAAAACGGCCGATGTGGGCCCGATCTCGTAAAACTCATTTTATTTTTGGAACGTACTAGTTTTAATTAATATAAATTGTTGTGAAGAGCGTTTGGTCTAAAAGTGTCGGGAAGCAAGAGATCTTTTTGCGAAAATTGGAAAAAGTGGACAGCGAGCTGTCAGGCCCTGTACACGCCGCGCACAAATGTGGGTGCGCGCCGCGCACCCCATCTGGACAGCTCAGTTTTAATTTTTTTTTATGCTGCATTTTTGGTCGGTTAACGGGTTGGGTTGTTACAAGTGGTATCAGAACATGGTCTAAGGGATTTAGGTGACTTGAGATAGGTGCCTAGACTTAGACTTTTGTGTGTGCTTATTTGTTGCGGGACTTGTAGGATTACGGGTCGGAATGGGTTATAGTTAGTGCCTTGTTTGTAAGTGGACTAATGTTTATATTAAGTAATGCGGATATTATTAATATATTATTGTGTTGTGATAATAATTCTCGCGTGTGTTGTTGTTGCGTGGAATTTGTTTGTGTTTGTTTATGACATCAAGTGAGGCGGTCGTTGTACTAACAAGTTGATACGGCGTGTAGGCATAATAAGGACTTGCAAACCTTATTACGGGTGCAAATCATGTCTAACAAGTGATGTACGACGAGTGTTTAGCAAGATGGGACAGTGTTGTGTGTGTGGTTTATACGTTCGTGATCTAATCGTTTGCATTCCTTAGAATGAAAACGGAAGATGGATGCGGAACGAGTGAGCCTATTCACAAAGAGAAGGATGAGGTAACGTTAAAGATTGAGGCCGTGTTTGAACAATATGTCTCGGTTTTCACCGACAAAGTTAGGGAAGTAACCAAGGAGTTGGTCGAAGGACAAATGACGGAAATGGTCCGAGACCAAGTGACTAATGTTGTAAAGGAAGAGTTTGAAAAGAGGTTTCCCAAACCTTGAGGTAGTGATGATGAAGATGTACTTGCAAGGTTAGGATTACATGGTGCTCATGGTAAGAGGGCACGAAGTACGCCTGAAGGCGTCGGGAATGTGAAGAAGAAGAGTAAGAAGGGTTACAAGCTCACGTGCTTTAAGTGTGAGGAACGGGGTCATTTGGCACAAGATTGTACGGTGGTTCCTTTAGACTCAATCAAGTGTTTCATTTGCCAGATGGAGGGACACTGGAAGTCAGAGTGTTCCGAATCGCATGACGATCGGGTTAGGAGGTTAGAGCGCGAATACATGATGGGTAGTGGTGCACGGAAGCCCAACAGCGCTACATCAGGTACCTTTAGTACGAAATTATATGTTGTTCGTTTGTAATAACATGCGGTATGTGCGTAAGTCTTAGCTAAACTTTATTCTCCGTTGGAGATAATTCGTAGCAAGCGGGCGGTTTACGTTTATGGTTCCGGTTTGCTCTCAGTAAAGCGTATAAGTGATGTGTTGTGCCTTGATCCTATGGTGCGAATCCTTAGGTACTTAAGCATTTTGGTTAGTATCGGGTCGTTAAGCTCGTTTGAGTGAGACCCTTAAAGTCTCAATGGTGTTGTGCATGTTATTGATATGGGTGACGTTCCTAATGGAAGTACCCTATGGTGACGTTTGATTGTCGGGCGAAGGGCGTAAGACTTGGTGCAACCAAGCATTCCTTAGTATTTGGGAAATGTTTCTACCAAACCATGGAAATGGGTTTTGGTGTTCGGTCGTTAAGTGCGTGTTCGCTTTCGTGTTGAAGTTGATGAACCATGAGGTTCGTCGAGTGGATTGAAACTTTTGAAATCGAGTGTTGATCTCGATGCTTGTTGGTAAAGGAGTCTATGTGACGCGACATTAGGTGCCTTTTATACCTACTAACGTGGTGTTCGAATCCGATTGTGTTGCGGTTACATTGTACTTAGGGTACTGAAGTGAAACCCTTAGGTTCATGAGCGATCGGGTGAAATTCGACAAACTAAAGCAATTCGATGATTGCGAGTGTATAGTTCGTGTAATTTGTGGTACACTTTTTATTCGAAGTGTTTAAGGATAGGTTAGGATCCTTGGTATGCTCAAAGTTGAAGCAAGACGTGGTGATGGGCCGTGTGAACCCAATTATTGGTAAAGTCTACCTTTGGTAGCATTGTGCGGGTGTACGAGATGCGGTTATGGAACGTAGTTCCAAGTAGGGGAGTTACACTCCCGCACGAGGAGGTTTTAGTGTGAGATTTTGGACAATGCTTTTGGTAGATCCGAAATTTGTGTCGGGACCTAGATTTGGTCGATTTTTGGTAGGGTACAATTTTGATTAAATTGTACTTATGATTTTGGATTTGAAATATCACCAAGGTAGTAATGTGGTAAATCTCGTTGAGAGATAATGGACGGGTATGGTGAGCAAGGTGAAATCCCTCGGTTAAGGGATGTGCGTATCGGATCCTCTTTTAGAGAATTATTGTTTTGTGCCTATGTTTGATATAGGCGGTTCTTGCTCGATTTTGTGAATGGTTAGTGGTATCTGTTAGGATTCACTACGGCGTAGCAGAGCGCGATATTATGCTACTCGTTGTTCGAGACCAAAAGGGATCGTTGACTGGTGAAGCATGACCTTCGGGGTCCTCTGACTTCATCATGAGATCATTGATTGGTGAAGCATGACCTTCGGGGTCCGCTGACTTCATCATGGGATCGTGGATTGGTGGAGCATGACCTTCGGGATCCTCTGACTTCATCATGAGATCATTGATTGGTGAAGCATGACCTTCGGGGTCCGCTGACTTCATCATGGGATCGTAGATTGGTGGAGCATGACCTTCGGGGTCCTCTGACTTCATCATGAGATCATTGATTGGTGAAGCATGACCTTCGGGGTCCGCTGACTTCATCATGGGATCGTGGATTGGTGGAGCATGACCTTCGGGGTCCTCTGACTTCATCATGAGATCATTGATTGGTGAAGCATGACCTTCGGGGTCCGCTGACTTCATCATGGGATCGTGGTTTGGTGGAGCATGACCTTCGGGGTCCTCTGACTTCATCATGAGATCATTGATTGGTGAAGCATGACCTTCAGGATCTGCTAACTTCATCATGGGATCGTTGATTGGTGGAGCATGACCTTCGGGGTCCTCTGACTTCATCATGAGATCATTGATTGGTGAAGCATGACCTTCGGGGTTCGCTGACCATGAGATCATTAATTGGTGAAGCATGACCTACGGGGTTCGCTGACTTCATCATGGGATCGTGGATTGGTGGAGCATGACCTTCGAGGTCCTCTGACTTCATCATGAGATCATTGATTGGTGAAGCATGACCTTCGGGGTCGGCTGACTTCATCATGGGATCGTGGATTGGTGGAGCATGACCTTCGGGGTCCTCTGACTTCATCATGAGATCATTGATTGGTGAAGCATGACCTTCGGTGTCCGCTGACTTCATCATAGGATCGTGGATTGGTGGAGCATGACCTTCGGGGTCCTCTGACTTCATCATGAGATCATTGATTGGTGAAGCATGACCTTCGGGGTCCGCTGACTTCATCATGGGATCGTTGATTGGTGGAGCATGACCTTCGGGGTCCGCTGACTTCATCATGAGATCGTTGATTGGTGAAGCATGACCTTCGGGGTCCGCTGACTTCATCATGGGTGTAGTGTTATATCGATGAAGCATGACTGTTGACGGGGTCCGCTGACTTCATTCGGTGTTGAGATTTGGGAAGTGGGTCGCGTGTAGTTTTCTGCCAGCCTTCTTGTTGTTGGATGTGTGATCTATTGGTTGTTTTATACGCCAATGGTGGGGTCGTAAGGGCCACGTTGTGTGAACTAACGGTGGTTTTATACGCCGACGGTGGGGTCGTGGGGACCATGTCGTGGGATTAGTGAGGCGATAGCCGTGTTTCGCTCACATGTTGTTACGGGTGTAACAATAGTCGATTTTTGTGCACCTTGGGTTTAGCGTTGCGATAGTCGTTTTGGACACTTTCGGTCTTAGCCGTTGCTTATGATGTTAGGATAGTGGCGTATTGGTTGTATTGCGCGCTACAAAGGATGTTTAGTGGTAAGTGTAATCCGTAAAGATTTTTGTGGTTCAATCTTCAACGTTCGGATTGTTGACTTTAGGTTGAGACTTGGTCACTTTTAGCGTTGTCCTTGGTAAAGGTACGCTAACGAATTGATATCTCGGTTCGAGATTTGCTGAGTTTTCCCGATGTGAGGGATTGAGTAAGGTTTAGTGCACGGATTGTGACTTGATAAATCGCGTGTGACGATTTTGGTTGTTAAAAGCGATTCGTTGGGAAGAATTGCCTAGGAAAGTCGGTTTGGGACTTACGTTTAAGGACCGTGGAGCGTGGTCCGTTTGGTTAAGTGACAAGGATCACGAGGACGTGATCGATTCTAAGTGGGGGAGAGTTGTAAGACTCTAATATTTATTGTACGGAAGTGTAATTATGCTACGTTGAATGCAGGAAGTATTGTGGAATTAAACGAAGGTCAGAATCTGCCCAGACTGTTGTGCGCGCCGCGCATAGTTATGGGTGCGCGCCGCGCACCTTGCCAGCAACAGATTTCAGCCTTTTTCTATTTTGAGTTTAATGAAGGGCAATTTGGTCATTTCACTTGAGGCCGGATCTTTGGGCTTTATCAGTTGGTTTGGATCCAACTTTGGATCATTTTCACATCCATTCATCACTCTCATCTTCAAACCCTAGAGAGAGAAGAGTTTTAGAGAGAGGAAGCTTCATTTGGAGAAAAAAGAGTTGGATTCTCACCAAAGCTCGGGTTTTTAAAGTTGTTTACCTCGTTCCTAGCTACATTTTGGTTGTTGTGGTAAGTTCTAACTCCAAATTTCATTGTTTGATTTGATATTCAAAGTTAGGGTTTGAACTTGATTTGTAGAGAAACCCATTTAAAACTTTTGAAGTGAGTTTGTTGATGCTAGTAATCGGGTTTATTGTTATTGTTGGTGGATTTTGGGTTGGCGAACAAATTGGTCTTGTTTATGACTTGTAATTGGGTTTAATCACTAGGTTTAGTGATTATGGAAGTATTGGAACCCTTTTGGCGTGTTTGAAAGACTAATTTTGGAATTGAGTCAAAATTAGGTTTTTTGGGTGATTTTGAGATTGATAAGTGTTAAACACTTAAGTTTGGGTTCTTTTGGCTTATTAGGACCATTTTCACTTGTGATTAGTGATTAGTGGTTAGTTTGGACGTGTTTGGTGTTTGTAAGTGCAATGGGTCGAATTTGCACTAAGTGTCGAATTGAGTTGGTTTGTAAATCCACTCTAAGTGTGTTATTGTATTTGTGATAATGGATTAGGTACTTTCCATTGACGTGTTGCGGAATTACTCGGTTGCATTCATCAAGGCGAAAAGGTGAGTGTTAATATCCTATGTGCATATGTATGTGTAGGATGGGTGCGGGTTGGGTGAAGCGGTTCTCGATTATAGAGATCACTTCACATATAGGTTCATGATGGCTCGGTTTGCACGATCATCTTATTGTTAAGTTGTGAATTTTGGTTAGAGCGGATTCATGGTGACTCGGTTTATACGGTCATCTTATTGTTAAAGTTAAGTGTTTAGCCTTGGGTTGTAGGTTCGGGGATATTATATTATCTTATGTTTTGATATTGATGTGTTGTAGCTAGCCCTTCGGGTGTAGCTTGGTAGTGTTGTTCATAATGTTGTGAGTGAACTTACATTGATGTTGTAGCTAGTGGTATCGCAATTGTACGGTAAGCTTAGTTTTGCTTGCTATATGCTCGGATGATCCGGTATGTGTTATTTGATATTGTGTGGCGTGTCCATTTTATGCATATATATGTATGTAGTATATTCTCACTCACTAAGCGTTAGCTTACCCTCTCGTTGTTTACATTTTTATAGATTTGCTTGGAGATGGTGGCTCGGGTAAGCGTGGGAACTAGTGGACTCGCATAGTTGCTTTAGAAGATCTTGCTTTTGGATTGATTAGGATTGGGTAGCGTATCCCCAGTCGCCATGCTCGGTCTTTATTTTGTGTTAAAAATCATGTGGTCGAAAACTTGTAGTTTGTACGAAAGTCGTAAAACGGCCGATGTGGGCCCGATCTCGTAAAACTCATTTTATTTTTGGAACGTATTAGTTTTAACTAATATAAATTGTTGTGAAGAGCGTTTGGTCTAAAAGTGTCGGGAAGCAAGAGATCTTTTTGCAAAAATTGGAAAAAGTGGACAGCGAGCTGTCAGGCCCTGTGTGCGCCGCGCACAGGTGTGGGTGCGCGCCGCGCACCCCATCTGGACAGCTCAGTTTTAATTTTTTTTTTATGCTGCGTTTTTGGTCGGTTAACGGGTTGGGTTGTTACAATTTCACCAACGTTTTTCGTTGACAGTTTTCTATATGTTTCTCAGGTTCATTCTTGGCTACTTGATACATGATTCCGCACACTTTGATTACTTGCTTGGGGTCAAGCATACATGCATACGCTAGTGATAGCACCTTTGGATCCAAACTTAAAGTTTACATGCATACGCTATTGACAACATTCGTGATTTTCAACTTATATTATGTCGCAAGTTAAATAAATTAAACTTATTAACTTTTGTAAACTTATACTTGTTGTCGAACCGTTTGGTTTACTTAAAACTTTGCAAGTCATACACGTTTCAAATGAATGCGACATAATTTTGGTCAAACGCGTCTCATTTAGGGACTATGGCCACGTAAAGGGACCTAAGTTGATGGCGCCGTCAATGGCGATTTTTTCCGGTCGTTACAGTTGGTATCAGAGCGTTTGTTGTAGGGATTTAGGATGTGCATTAGTGTGTCTGACAGAGTCATTAGGATGCATTAGTGAATCTAGACTACAACCGGATAGTTAACCATTGCATTCTGACTTGCATTTGCTATAGATAGCACTTACTTGACTACTTGTGCATTATATACTTGAATCTTTCTTAGGTGAACTTCTTAATTGTACCTAACTCTCTTCATGCAAATCCGTATTCTGCCACTTTCTGGTAACACATGAAATGTCCCGTTCATATTGATTATAAACATTCCATATTAATTGATTTCGTTGCAAGGTTTTGACCTCTATATGAGACATTTTTCAAAGGCTGCATTCGATTTTAAAACAAACCATAACTTTTAAAATATTACGACGATTATCAAATAATGATAATCTAAAATATAGCGTTTTCACACGACCATTACATAATGGTTTACAATAATATTACACATCAATATATGCCTTCGAATGCAGTTTTTAAACAATATTATAGAAGCACGGACTCCAAATCTTGTCCTTAATTTAGTATGCAACAGCGGAAGCTCTTAATAATCACCCGAGAATAAACATGCTTAAAACGTCAACAAAAAATATTGGTGAGTTATAGGTTTAACCTATATATTTATCAAATTGTAATAATAGACCACAAGATTTCATTTCTCATAAATACACATCTCGTATCAGGCATTTTGCAAACTGCATAGAGATAAAAATCATTCATATGGTGAACACCTGGTAACCGACCTTAACAAGATGCATATAGAATATCCCCTATCATTCCGGGACTCCCTTCGGACATGATAAATTCGAAGTACTAAAGCATCCGGTACTTTGGATGGGGTTTGTTGAGCCCAATAGATCTATCTTTAGGATTCGTGTCAATTAGGGTGTCTGTTCCCTAATTCTTAGATTACCAGACTAAAAAGGGGCATATTCGGTTTCATAATTCAACCATAGAATGTAGTTTCACGTACTTGTGTCTATTTTGTAAAACATTTATAAAACTGCATGTATTCTCATCCCAAACATATTAGATTTAGAAAATGGGACTATAACTCACTTTCACAGATTTTTACTTCATCGGAAATTTAAGACTTGGCCACGGATCAATTCACGAACCTAAAACAAATATATACATATATATCAAAGTATGATCGAAATATATTCACAACATTTTTTATTACGTTTTAATGATTTAAGTTTATTAAGTTAGTGGTCCAACGTTAGTAATCTACAACTAGTTGTCCACAGTTAGATGTACAGAAATAAATCAATATATATTATCTCGAATCATTCCACAACGCACATGAGACGACCCGTCCCAATCCATAAGGACGAATACAATAACATATGATTACATCGCAAGGTATTTGACCACTAGATGATACATTTTACAAAAAATGCATTCGTTTTTAAAAGACAAACTTTCATTACATCGAAAGTTGACCAGCATGCATACCATTTCATATTATATCAACTATCAATAACTTAATAATGATCTTGTTGAACTCAACGACTCGAATGCAACGTATTTTGAAATATGCCATGAATGACTCCAAGTAATATCTTCAAAATGAGCAAATGCACAGCGAAAGATTTCTTTCATACCTGAGAATAAACATGCTTTCAAATGTCAACCATAAGGTTGGTGAGTTCATTAGTTTGTCATAAACAATCATTTCCATTATTTTAATAGACCACAAGATTTCATTTTTCCATAAATATACATCTCATATCAGGCATTTCGCAAACTGCATAGAGATAAAAATCATTCATATGGTGAACGCTTGATAACCGAACTAACAGGATGCATATAGAATATCCCCATCATTCCGGGACTCTCATCGGACATGATAATCGAAGTACTAAAGCATTCGTAACCCGAATGGGACGTGTCAAGGTCCATAGATCTATCTTTAGGATTCGCGTCAATTAGGGGCCATTTCCCTAATTCTTAGGCTACCAAGCTAAAAAGGGGCATATTCGATTCGATAATCTAACCATGGAATGTAGTTTCGATTAATTGTGTCTATTTCGTAAAATATTTATAAAAGCAGCGCATGAGTTCTCAGTCCCAAAATATATATATTGCAAAAGCATTTAAAAATGGAGCAAATTAAACTCACCTAATGTATTTTGTAGTAAAAATACATATGACTATATTGAACAAATGCAGGGTTGGCCTTGGATTCACGAACCTATATCAGTTATATACATTAAAATGTATAATTCACATGTAATAATAATCAAACTAGTTCATATATATTAATTATATAATATATTACTTATTATAGTGTATTTGTTATTTCAAATGTTATATATATATATATATATATATATATATATATATATATCTATATCTGTTATTTTATATAAAAATAGTAAATTAGGTTTACTCAAGATACATATAATAATTTTATTTTTGTATAAATATCTTTTATTTGTTAAAATAATTATTATGATAATACTAAAATAATAATAATAATACTAATAATGATATTGATAATAATAATTTTGAAAATAACATTAGACTTTTTATTTGTAGTAGTAGTAGTAGTAGTAGTAATAATAATAATAATAATAATAATAATAATAATAATAATAATAATAATAATAATAATAATAATAATAATAATAATAATAATAATAATACTAATACTAATAATAATGATAATAATATTAATTGTATGAAAGATAGTAATAATTGTATTTTTTTAATATTTGTAATAACCTAATAACAATAATAATTATTAATAACACTAATAATAATAATAATAATAATAATAATAATAATAATAATAATAATAATAATAATAATAATAATAATAATAATAATAATAATAATAGTAATAATATTGAGTAATAAGTAAACTACCTCAAGAAGTAGTCCTTAAAAAAATGCCCAAGTCCGGGTTTTAACCCGCGACGTCCCGCTAACCCGAAAACACTTCTAAACCAATGAACCAACGATTTGTTTTGGTATTAACCCGCATGATTAATTAGTTCATCAAACCCTTATCACTTCATCATCATTATCATGATCTAATATCATCATCATTCTAATATCATAGTCAAATTATAATCATAATCATAATCATATCACGATAATAATCCTAATCATATTCGGTTATCTCGATCATCATCATCAGATCATCGATTATCATTATCATTTTCCTAAACACCATTATTATAATTCTTAACATCATCTAATCAATAAATCATATATCATCATATATCATAGATCATTATGACTTCATGTATCATTCACTTCATAACCGTAACCATCATCACGTACATCACCATCTTGAACTATCATCATCATCATACTATCATGTATCATCTTAAGCTCATCTTCATAAGTATCATCACCGTATTCATATCGTCATCAACCGGTATCATCAATCTTATACTAATATTTCTAAAAAAAAATATAACGTGAGTTCTTGTTTTAGCCCAAGATTACGCCGGCCCAACAGGCCCTTCGTTTAATTTTGATGAGCTTGTTTGTTAGGCCCAATAAATGGGACCCATCTTCCAAAACCGATTAGCATAGCCCACGTAGTAAAGATTTTTGAGCTTCAATGTTAGCGTAATTAAAACAGAAATCTAAAAAAAAACTCGTCATTATCTATAATATATTAATCATCACCATTCAACTGTAAACCCCACCATTATGTATCCTCATCGTCAACTATATCACACGTCGACATAATATAGTGGTAGGGTATTCGATTTATATAGAAAAAAAAGAAGCAGTGAACTCCGCAGCCTTTTTCAACCACTCCCATCTTCATCTCCTTCTTCATTGCATCATCCTTCTCCATATCATTTAATCGTCATTATTGGTGTTTTAATTACTAACAGAAATAGCGAGTAGCAGAAATAGCAGCTCGTGTGGTGATGGGTTCGAAAGGAAACAGAAAAAATTGCAGGTGATGGTGGCGTGTTCATTGAACTGAAACAGAAACAGATATATATGAAGCAGTTTGTTCGATGGTTGTTTGGGTCGGTAATGACAATAATGGAGGCTGATCTGTTTGAATAGAAGAAAGGAAAATAAAAGTAAGTTTTGATGGTTAAATGGATCGAAATCCAACAACAATAGAAATAGATATGTTTCGTGGGGAACAAAATTGGTGGGGTTAGTGTGTAAAAAGTTGTCGACCATCAAAGAATTAAAAGGAACGTGCATAAGTCTTGGTGTAGTGCATTATCTCTAACACCTTGAATATTCCAAGTTGTGTTATCACTTTACAAAGTGTCGGCCATAAACAAGGAAAAATTGAACGTGCAGCATAAAATAGGGATACTACATGGAAACAGAAACACGAGTGCAATTAGAGCAGTTAGTACCTCAGCGTATTTGTAACAGGCTGGGACTTGTTTTGATAAGGTTGATCATGGGTTTTCAAGGTGGTTGTTTACAGTAGTTTAAAATAGAAACAGGAAGTATTAAGTAACAGTCGCAGCAGTATAGTAGTAGAAGTGAGATGGTGTTCAATTGGTGATTTGATGGAAGATGTTTGTTTCGTACTGCAGAATAAAAAAATAAGAACAGCAGCTTAGAATAATAGGTTGTCGAGCAAGAAGGTGATAGTTTGAGTGGGTTTATGGTGGTTTCAAATTGATGACGGTTGAGGATGGTCTCGGTGGTTGATTTAGTTTGCACAAGAAATGGGAAGGAAGCATAGAGCTCGAGTGTTATGGTAGAGATTCAAGATGTATGCATATATATATATATATATATATATATATATATATATATATATATATATATATATATATATATATATATATATATATATATATATAATATTTTTGATTGTAAATAAAACTAATACAGTAACACATGCCTTGAGTCTCAAAATGATAAGTTCAACCAAGTCACAGTAGAAATATAAATAATATAGGATAGTGGAATGAAAAGTAACGAATCCAAAAACAGTTTTCCATAATTCATAATTCAACAGTATAGCCATCGTTAATTTGATTTATTCTACCGACAGTATTCACGCACTGTGTATCGTGCACTATTTGAAATTAGTGGAGGATAAAAAGTCTCAGAAAAATCCCAAACTTTTAGACTAACTATATTTATTTATTTTGATCATTATGGTATAAAATTCAATCATTAATTTGATAAATAAAATTTACATCAATTGTCCCTCTAATTTATGAGTGAAATATAAAAAGTGTTAAAATTAAATAATTAGATCCTAAATATACTTTTAGTAAGCCTAAAGTTTATAGAACTCATTTTCGAATCACTGTTTATTTTAAAATCATATAAGTTGGAATTTAACTTGCTTAATATTAATTGAAATATCAAACGAGTATTACTATCATTTAATATTTATTTTTAATATACTTTATTTATATATAGAGATATATTTTAAATATTAATTATCATAATATCATATTTTTATTTTTATTTCACATACTTACTTTTAATAACTAAATCATATGATCTCTTTCAAATTTTTTTATTAGAATATATATATATATATATATATATATATATATATATATATATATATATATATATATATATATATATATATATATATATATATATATATATATATATATATATATATATATATATAAACTTATATAGCATATATTACACATAGTTGTTCGTGAATCGTCGGAATTGGTCGAAGGTCAAACGCATCAATGTAAAAAGTTCCAAAATTTTTAAGACTCAATATTACAGACTTTGCTTATCGTATTGACATTATATAAAGAACAAGTTTAAATTTGGTCGAAAATTTCGGGGTCATCACAGTGTATACAAGTCTCAGGCTAGATTAAAACTCAAAGTATATATATTATTTTAGAATCAACCTCAACCATGTATAGCTAACTCGAGCATTACTGCATATAGAGTGTCTATGGTTGTTCGAAATAATATATATAGATGGGTCGATATGATATGTCAAAACATTGTATACGTGTCTATGGTATTCCAAGATTACATAATATATGTTAGAATACATGTATAATACAATATAAGTTAGTTAAGTTATGGTTAGTCTAGATTTGTTACAAAATTTTCGTAGCAAAAACTAGCAAATTTATCAAATTTTGTTTTACCCGTCATTTTTTCATTTCAAATCCGTTTTGAGTGATTCAAGTTGCTATGGTTTCATAATGAACTAAAATTTATGAAACTAAATAGAAAAAGTATAAGTTAATAGTCGGAAATACAGGTTACAAGCCATTTTTTAAAGAGGTAGTCATTTCCGTCAAAAAAATGACATCTTGATGACCATTTTGAAAAACATACTTTCACTTTGTGTTTAACCATGATTTTTGGATATAGTATCATGTTTATATGTAATATAATTTTTCAAGAAAACAAACTTCCAATTCAAAGATTAAGATAGTTTTTATTTTTCTAACCCAAAACTGCCCGCGGTGTTACTACGACGGCGTATGTCCGATTTTACGGTGTTTTTCATGTTTCCAGGTTTTAAATCATTAAGTTAGCGTATCATTTAGATATAGAACATGTGTTTAGTTGATTTTAAAAGTCAAGTTAGAAGGTCTAACTTTGTTTGCGAATAAGTTTAAAATTAACTAAACTATGTTCTAGAGATTACATGTTCAAATCTTCAAATAAGATAGTTTTATATATATGAATTGAATGATGTTATGAACACCATTACTACCTTAAGTTTAGTACGTAAACCTATTGGAAGTGACAAGAAATGATCTAGCTTCAAATGATCTTGGATGGCTTGAAAGTTCTTGAAGTAGAATCATGACACGAAAACAAGTTCAAGTAAGATTTTTATTCGAATTAAGATAGTTTATAGTTATAGAAATCGAATCAAAGTTTGAATATGAATATTACCTTGAATAATAAAGATAACCTACTGTAAATAACAAAGGTTTCTTAATCTTGGATGATTACTTGAATTGGATTAGAAAGCTTGGAAGTAATCTTGCAAACTTGATAGTATTCTTGATTTTATGAAACTAGAACTTATAGAATTTAAGAAGAACACTTAGAACTTGAAGATAGTACTTGAGAAAGATAAATTAGATGAAAAAAATTGAAGAATAAAAGTGTTTGTAGGTGTTTTTGGTCGTTGGTATATGGATTCGATATAAAGGATGTGTAAGTTTGTTTTCATGTAAATAATTCACGAATGATTTATAATATTTTTTGTAATTTTGTGAGATATTTTATGCTAGTTGCCAAATGATGGTTCCCACATGTTTAATGACTCACATGGGCTATTAAGGAGCTAATGAGTGAGTGTATATACCAATAGTATATACATCTAGAAGCTGTGTATTGTACGAGTACGAATAAAGGTGCATACGAGTAGAATTGTTGATGAAAAAGAATGAGGATGTAATTGTAAGCATTTTTGTTAAGTAGAAGTACTTTGATATATGTCATGAAGTCTTCCAAAAGTGTATTAATACATCTTAATACACTACATGTATATAGATTTAACTGAGTCGTTAAGTCATCGTTAGTTGTAATATGTAAGTGTTGTTTCGGAACCTTTAAGTTAACGATCTTGTTAAATGTAATTGATCCATTGTTATTACACTTAAATGAGATGTTAAATTGTTATGTTAACATGTTAACATGGTGTATTAATATATCTTAATATCATATAAATATGTGTAAAATACTATTACAATGATAATCGTTACATATATGTATTGTTTCAAAATCCTTAAGTTAGTAGTCTCATCTTACTCGTGTAGTTCATTGTTAATACGCTTAATGATATATGTAATTATCATTTAATGATGTTAAACATAGTGTATTAATATCTTAACATGATACATATGTATTTAGTAAGACGTTGTTGTAACGATAGCCGTTATATATATCGTTTCGCGTTTCTTAATTCACTACTTTCATTTTATGTATATAACTCATTGTTAATGTACTTGGTGAGATACTTACTCATCATAATATCATGTTAAATATATATATATATAGCTCTATATATATCATGTTGTTTTTACAAGTTTTAACGTTCGTAAATCGCCGGTCAACTTGTGTGGTCAATTGTCTACATGAAACTCATTTCAATAAATCAAGTCTTAACAAGTTTGATTGCTTAACATGTTGGAAACATTTAATCATGCAAATATAGTTTTCATTTAATATATAATCATGGAAAAGTTCGGGACACTACAGTACCTACCCGTTCAATAAATTTCGTCCTGAAATTTTAAGCGGTTGAAGGTGTTGACGCATCTTCTGGAAATAAGTGCGGGCATTCCTCCTTTATCTGGTCTTCACGTTCCCAGGTGAACTCGGGTCCTCTACGAGCATTCCATCGAACCTTAACAATTGGTATCTTGTTTTACTTAAGCCTTTTAACCTCACGATCCATTATTTTGACGGGTTCTTCGATGAATTGAAGTTTTTCATTGATTTGGATTTCGTCTAGCGGAATTGTGAGATCTTCTTTAGCAAAACATTTCTTCAAATTCGAGACTTGGAAAGTGTTATGTACAGCCGCGAGTTGTTGAAGTAACTCAAGTCGGTAAGCTACTGGTCCGACACGATCTATAATCTTGAATGGCCCGATGTATCTTGGATTTAGTTTCCCCCGTTTACCAAATCGAAAAAAAAAACCTTTCCAAGGTGAAACCTTAAGCATGACCATCTCTCCAATTTCAAATTCTATATCTTTTCTTTTAATGTCCGCGTAACTCTTTTGTCGACTTTGTGCGGTTTTTAACCGTTGTTGAATTTGAATAATCTTCTCGGTAGTTTCTTGAATTATATCCGGACTCGTAATTTGTCGATCCCCAACTTCACTCCAACAAATCGGAGACTTGCACTTTCTACCATAAAGTGCCTCAAACGGTGCCATCTCAATACTCGAGTGGTAACTGTTGTTGTAGGAATATTCTTCTAATGGTAGGTGTCAATCCCAACTGTTTCTAAATCAATAACACATGCTCGTAGCATGTCTTTAAGCATTTGTATCGTCCTTTCGCTTTGTCCATCAGTCCATGGATGATAGGCAGTACTCATGTCTAGACGAGTTCCTAATGCTTGCTGTAATGTCTGCCAAAACCTTGAAACAAATCTGCCATCCCTATCAGAGATAATAGAGATTGGTATTCCATGTCTGGAGACAACTTCTTTCAAGTATAATCACGCCAACTTCTCCATTTTGTCATCTTCTCTCATTGGCAGAAAATGTGCTGATTTGGTGAGACGATCGACTATTACCCAAATAGTATCATAACCACTTGCAGTCCTTGGCAATTTAGTAATGAAATCCATGGTAATGTTTTCCCATTTCCATTCCTGGATTTCAGGTTGTTGAAGTAGACCTGATGGTTTCTGATATTCAGCTTTGACCTTAGAACACGTCAAACATTCTCCTACATATCTCGCAATATCGGCTTTCATACCCGGCCACCAAAAAAGTTTCTTGAGGTCCTTGTACATCTTTCCAGCTCAGGGATGTATTGAGTATCTGGTTTTATGTGCTTCCCCAAGTACCATTTCTCTCACATCTCCAAACTTTGGTACCCAAATTCTTTCAGCTCTATACCGGGTTCTGTCTTCTCGAATATTAAGGTGTTTCTCCAATCCTTTGGGTATTTCATTCTTCAAATTCCCTTCTTTTACAACTCCCTGTTGCGCCACCTTTATTTGAGTAGTAAGGTTAGTACGAATAATTATATTCATAGCTTTTACCCGTATAGGTTCTCTGTCCTTTCTACTCAAGGCATCGACTACCACATTCGCTTTCCCCGGGTGGTAACGAATCTCGAAATCGTAATCATTCAATAACTCAATCCACCTACGCTGCCTCATGTTCAGTTGTTTCTGATTAAATATGTGTTGGAGACTTTTGTGGTCAGTATATATAATACTTTTGACCCCATATAAGTAGTGCCTCCAAGTATTTAATGCAAAAACAACAGCGCCTAGTTCCAAATCGTGTGTCTTATAATTTTGCTCGTGAATCTTCAATTGTCTAGACGCATAGGCAATTACCTTCGTTCGTTGCATTAATACACAACTGAGACCTTGCTTTGAGGCGTCACAATATATCACAAGATCATCATTCCCTTCAGGCAATGACAATATAGGTGCCGTAGTTAACTTTTTCTTCAACAATTGAAATGTTTTTTCTTGTTCATCCTTCCATTCAAATTTCTTCCCTTTATGCGTTAATGCAGTTAAGGGTTTTGCTATTTTGGAAAAATCTTGGATGAATCTTCTGTAATAACCAGCTAGTCCTAAAAATTGGCGTATGTGTTTCGGAGTTTTTGGGGTTTCCCATTTTTCAACGGTTTCAATCTTTGCCGTATCCACCTGAATACCTTCTTTGTTCACTATGTGATCGAGGAATTGAACTTCTTCCAACCAAAATGCACACTTTGAAAACTTAGCGTACAATTTTTCTTTCCTCAACAACTCTAGCACTTTTCTCAAATGTTCTTCGTGCTCTTGATCATTCTTCGAGTAGATAAGTATGTCATCGATGAAAATAATGACAAACTTATCAAGATATGGTCCACACACTCGGTTCATAAGGTCCATGAACACAGCTGGTGCGTTAGTCAAACCAAATGGCATAACCATAAACTGGTAATAATCGTAACGCATACTAAAAGCTGTTTTCTGAATATCATCCTCCTTCACCCGCATTTGATGATATCCAGAACATAAATCGATCTTCGAATAAACCTACGAGCCTTGAAGTTGATCAAATAAGTCGTTGATTCTCGGTAGTGGATAACGGTTCTTGATGGTAAGTTTGTTCAACTCTCGGTAGTCGATACACAACCTGAATGTACCATCCTTCTTTTTGACAAACAAAACAAGAACTCCCCATGGTGATGTGCATGGTCGAATGAAACCACACTCTAAAAGTTCTTGTAATTGGCTTTAGAGTTCCTTCATTTCGCTGGGTGCTAGTCTGTATGGAGCACGAGATATTGGTGCAGCTCATGGTACAAGATCTATTTGAAATTCAACGAATCGGTGTGGAGGTAGTCCCAATAATTCTTTTGGAAATACATCGGGAAATTCTTTTACGACGGGAACATCATTGATGTTCTTTTCTTCGATTTTACTTTCTTGACATGTGCCAAACAGCATAGCAACCTTTTCTTATTAGCTTTTGCACCTTCAAATTACTAATAAGATTTAGCTTCGCGTTGCACTTTTCTCCGTACACCATTAAGGGTTTTTCTTTTTCCAGTACAATGCGAATTGCATTTTTGTAACATACGATCTCTGCTCTCTCCTTTTTCAACCAGTCCATGCCAATTATCACATCAAAACTTCCTAACACTACTGGTATCAAATCAATCTTAAATGTTTCGCTAACCAGTTTAATTTCTCGATTCCGACATATATTATCTGCTGTAATTAATTTACCGTTCGCTAATCCGAGTATAAATTTATTATCCAAAGGCGTCAGTGGACAATTTAATTTAGCACAAAAATCTCTACTCATATAGCTTCTATCCGCACCCGAATCAAATAAAACATAAGCAGATGTATTGTCAATAAGAAACGTACCTGTAACAAGCTCCAGGTCTTCCTGCGCTTCTGCTGCATTAATATTGAAAACTCTTCCACAGCCTTGCCCATTAGTATTCCCTTGGTTTGGGCAATTTCTAATAATGTGGCCCGATTTTCCACATTTATAACAAACTACGCCGGCATTATTTGTTCCGACATTATTTGTTTCTTTATTTTTGTTGTTCTTTGGTCCGTAAACCTCACATTTTACCGCACCATGACCACTTCTCTTACACTTGGTGCAAAATGTTGTGCAGAACACATTCGGATGGTACTCTGCACACCTGAAGCATGGTTGTTTCTGTTGTTTGTTGTTATTGGAATGGTTGTTGTTGCGATTGTTATTATTATAGGGATGGTTGTTGTTGCAGTTTTTGTTGCGAAATTTGGTGCGATTGAAGTTGTGATTGCTGTGTTGATTGTTAAAATTATGACCCTTGTCACTGGTTTCTTCCCACTTTCTCTTGATTTGTTTCGTGTTGGCTTCTTCAGCCGCCTGCTCTTTGATTCTTTCCTCAATCTGATTTATGAGTTTATGAGCCATTCAACTCGCCTTTTGTATGGAGGCGGGCTCGTGTGAACTTATATCTTCTTGGATCCTTTCTGGTAACCCTTTTACGAATACGTCGATTTTCTCCTCTTCATCTTCGAACGCTCTTGGGCACAATAAACACAACTACGTGAATCGTCGTTCATATGTGGTAATATTGAATCCTTGTGTTCATAATCCCTTAAGCTCTACTTTGAGCTTATTGACCTCGTTTCTGGGACGATACTGCTCAGTCATCAGATGTTTGAATGCTGACTACGGTAGTGCGTACGCAGCATCTTGTCCCACTTGCTCTAGATAGGTATTCCTCCATGTTAACGCAGTACCTGTGAAGGTATGCGTAGCGTACTTTACTTTGTCTTCTTCAGTACACTTACTTATGGCAAACACCGATTCAACCTTTTCGGTCCACCGTTTCAATCCGATTGGACCCTCAGTTCCATCGAATTCCAGAGGTTTACAGGCAATGAATTCTTTGTAGGAGCATCCTACACAATTTCTTGTAGCATTATTTGTATTGCTAGATTCAGAGTTATTGTTGTTGTTTTGCATTGCAGCATGTACTGCGGCTATGTTTGTTGCAAGGAAAACACGGAAGTCTTCCTCGCTCATGTTCAAATTCTGACGAGTCGTCAGTGCCATTTCCTTTCAAAATAGCCCAAAAGAATTAAGTTAATCATATAGAATATTAAGAGTAGTCAATAGTATTTCGTAGCATAGTATGAACTCATTTATAAAAGCTTTTTCTTCATATTAGCGTTTTATAGTTTTAATTCGGGTAGTACCTACCTGTTAAGTTCATACTTAGTAGCTAATATATAATTCAACTACTACAATTCTATATGAAAAACTTATTATAATAATATTTCGCGTTCAAACTTTTATACAATATTTTACAAATTTACAATACCGCTAGTATACATATAGCATGAAATATAGCACACAATAACTTTGATACAAAACAGTTGTGACAACAATCCTAGTTAATACGCAAGTCGTTCAGTAAAGGCAATAAAAACACGTAATTCATAAGTCCAGAAACAAGTCATGCATTCTGGTTTTACTAAAACTACTTCCCATCCTTGGTCTTGTGGAACATAATCATTGTGGCCGTTGACAAGACAGCATGTTGTAACGTCGTCAAAGGGATGAGGGTTTCGTAATGCCCAACAGCCTCGTAATAATCTAAAAACCTTATTTCTCACCCCAACTACTGAATCCGTCACTTATGGGAAGGTTTTATTTAAAAGTTGTAATCCGATGTTCTTTTTCTCACTTTGGTGAGAAGCGAACATCACTAACCCGTAAGCATAGCATGCTTCTTTATGTTGTATGTTAGAAGCTCTTTCTAACTCACGATGTCCTACGTTGGGATATGTTGAGTCAAAATAGGTTCTTAACCCGTAGCGTAAAATTGCATTTGGGTTTCCAGCATTTAACGCTTTAAAGAAAACACGGCGTAACTTACGGTGTCCCCAATGTGATATACCCCATCTTTCAAATGAAATCCTTTTATAA
This sequence comes from Rutidosis leptorrhynchoides, assembly GCF_046630445.1. Taxonomy (NCBI): domain Eukaryota; kingdom Viridiplantae; phylum Streptophyta; class Magnoliopsida; order Asterales; family Asteraceae; genus Rutidosis; species Rutidosis leptorrhynchoides. The sequence continues at coordinate 200,005,196 of NC_092338.1, forward strand.
ACTAAGGCATGCCTGGAACGTTCTTCAAATGTTCTACAAACTAATTTTTCCGTAAATAATTGTGCCGACGAATTCTGACCGACTTTAGACAAGATTTCATCAATCATGTCCCCGGGTAGGTCTTCTAAAATTTTTGGTTGTCTATCCTTAACGTCAATTGTGTTTTTATACTGTAAAACAGACGAGAATTAGATTCGTAAAAGATAATTATCAAAAAATACAAGCAATTTTTTACATACAACATGAAAGTACAAGCACACTTATATTACATATATTACAGCGCATGATTACAACTCTTTATTCCGACTCACTTGTTTCTTCTTCTTCGGACTTGGTTTGTTTCGCTAATTTCCTAGGGATATATGGTGCTCCCTTAATACGAGCCGTTCTTTTCACAAATGGTCTAGAAGGACCCGGTGGCTTAGATGTTCCCGGGTTATAGCTAAAACTTAAGAAATACGGGTGTTGACGGTATTTTCTATCGGGACATTTCATGTTAACATAGAGGTCATCGGGGTTGGACTCGGGTTTTTCTATTTTTATGCCTTTTCCCTTATTATTTTCTTTTGCCTTTTCAAATTGTGTCGGGGTAATTTCTATAACATCATCGGAATCCTCATCGGGATCCGATTCATCCGAAAATTGGTAATCTTCCCAATATTTTGCTTCTTCAGCGGAAACACCATTGACCATTATTATTTTTGGTCCATTAGTTGAGGATTTTTTTTTATTTATCTGTTTTTCAGTGATTTCTAATATTTCCTCGCTCGGAACCTCTTCTTCTTCAGGTTCCTCTTCTTCCGGTTCCTCTTCTTCCGGTTCCTCTTCTTCCGGTTCCTCTTCGGGAATTTTTGAATCATCCCAATATATATTCAACTCTTCATTATTATTAGGTGAGTCAATGGGATTTGTATTAGAGGTAGACATCTATCACACAATATCAAACACGTTAAGAGATTAATATATCACATAATATTTACATGTTAATAATATATAGTTTCCAACAAAAAAAATAATAATGTTAAGCAATCGTTTTTAAAGAAAACACGATCGAAGTCCAGACTCACTAATGCATCCTAGCAAATTCGGTTAGACACACTAATACAAATTTCTGGTTCTCTAAGACCAACGCTCGGATACCAACTGAAATGTCCCGTTCATATTGATTATAAACGTTCCATATTAATTGATTTCGTTGCGACGTTTTGACCTCTATATGAGACGTTTTTCAAAGGCTGCATTCGATTTTAAAACAAACCATAACTTTTAAAATATTACGATGATTATAAAATAATGATAATCTAAAATATAGCGTTTTCACACGACCATTACATAATGGTTTACAATAATAGTACACATCAATATATGCCTTCGAATGCAGTTTTTAAACAATATTATACAAGCATGGACTCCAAATCTTGTCCTTAATTTAGTATGCAACAGCGGAAGCTCTTAACAATCACCTGAGAATAAACATGCTTAAAACGTCAACAAAAAATATTGGTGAGTTATAGGTTTAACCTATATATTTATTAAATTGTAATAATAGACCACAAGATTTCATTTCTCATAAATACACATCTCGTATCAGGCATTTCGCAAACTGCATAGAGATAAAAATCATTCATATGGTGAACACCTGGTAACCGACCTTAACAAGATGCATATAGAATATCCCCTATCATTTCGGGACTCCCTTCAGACATGATAAATTCGAAGTACTAAATCATCTGGTACTTTGAATGGGGTTTGTTGAGCCCAATAGATCTATCTTTAGGATTCGCGTCAATTAGGGTGTCTGTTCCCTAATTCTTAGATTACCAGACTAAAAAGGGGCATATTCGGTTTAATAATTCAACCATAGAATGTAGTTTCACGTACTTGTGTCTATTTTGTAAAACATTTATAAAACTGCATGTATTCTCATCCCAAAAATATTAGATTTAAAAAATGGGACTATAACTCACTTTCACGAATTTTTACTTCGTCGAAAATTTAAGACTTGGCCACAGATCGATTCACGAACCTATAACAAATATATACATATATCAAAGTATGATCAAAATATATTCACAACATTTTTTATTACGTTTTAATGATTTAAATTTATTAAGTTAGCGGTTCAACGTTAGTAATCTACAACTAGTTGTCCACAGTTAGATGTACGGAAATAAATCAATATATATTATCTCGAATCAATCCACGACCCAGTGTATACAAGTCTCAGGCTAGATCAAAACTCAAAGTATATATATTATTTTGGAATCAACCTCAACCCTGTATAGCTAACTCAAGCATTACTGCATATAGAGTGTCTATGGTTGTTCCAAATAATATATATAGATGGGTCGATATGATATGTCAAAACATTGTATACGTGTCTATGGTATCCCAAGATTACATAATATATGTTAGAATACATGTATAATACAATATAAGTTAGTTAAGTTATGGTTACTCTAGATTTGTTACAAAATTTTTGTAGCTAAAACTAGCAAATTTATCAAATTTTGTTTTACTTGTCATTTCTTCGTTTCAAATCCGTTTTGAGTTATTCAAATTGCTATGGTTTCATAATGAACTGAAATTTATGAAACTAAATAGAAAAAATATAAGTTTATAGTCGTAAATATAGGTTACAAGTCATTTTTTAAAGAGGTAGTCATTTCCGTCGAAAAAATGACATCTTGATGACCATTTTGAAAAACATACTTCCACTTTGTGTTTAACCATGATTTTTGGATATAGTATCATGTTCATATGTAATATCATTTTTTCAGAATACAAACTTCCAATTCAAAGATTAAGATAGTTTTTATTTTTCTAACCCAAAACAGCCCGTGGTGTTACTACAACGGCATATGTCAGGTTTTACGGTGTTTTTCGTGTTTCCAGGTTTTAAATCATTAAGTTAGCATATCATTTAGATATAGAACATGTGTTTAGTTGATTTTAAAAGTCAAGTTAGAAAGATTAACTTTGTTTGCGAACAAGTTTAGAATTAACTAAACTATGTTCTAGTGATTACATTTTCAAATCTTCAAATAAGATGGTTTTATATATATATAAATCGAATGATGTTATGAACACCATTACTACCTCAAGTTTAGTAGGTAAACCTACTGGAAGTGACAAGAAATGATCTAGATTTAAATGATATTGGATGGCTTGAAAGTTCTTGAAGTAGAATCATGACACGAAAACAAGTTCAGGTAAGATTTTTATTCGAATTAAGATAGTTTATAGTTATAGAAATAGAATCAAAGTTTGAATATGAATATTATCTTGAATAAGAAAGATAACCTACTATAAATAACAAAGGTTTCTTGATCTTGGATGATTACTTGGATTTGATTAGAAAGCTTGGAAGTAATCTTGCAAACTTGAAAGTATTCTTGATTTTATGAAACTAGAACTTACAGAATTTATGAAGAACACTTAGAACTTGAAGATAGAACTTGAGAGAGATCAATTCGATGAAGAAAATTGAAGAATGAAAGTGTTTATAGGTGTTTTTGGTCGTTGGTATATGGATTAGATATAAAGGATGTGTAAGTTTGTTTTCATGTAAATAATTCATGAATGATTTATAATATTTTTTGTAATTTTGTGAGATATTTCATGCTAGTTGCCAAATGATGGTTTCCACATGTTTAATGACTCACATGGGCTACTAAGGAGCTGATGATTTAGTGTATATACCAATAGTATATACATCTAGAAGTTGTGTATTGTACGAGTACGAATACGGGTGCATACGAGTAGAATTGTTGATGAAAAAGAATGAGGATGTAATTGTAAGCATTTTTGTTAAGTAGAAGTACTTTGATATATGTCATGAAGTCTTCCAAAAGTGTATTAATACATCTTATTACACTACATGTATATACATTTAACTGAGTCGTTAAGTCATCGTTAGTCATTATATGTAAGTGTTGTTTCGGAACCTTTAAGTTAACGATCTTGTTAAATGTAATTGATCCATTGTTATTACACCTAAATGATTTGTTAAATTGTTATGTTAACATGTTAACATGGTGTATTAATATATCTTAATATCATATAAATATGTGTAAAATAATATTACAATGATAATCGTTACATATATGTATTGTTTCGAAATCCTTAAGTTAGTAGTCTCATCTTACTCGTGTAGTTCAATGTTAATACTCTTAATGATATATGTAATTATCATTTTATGATGTTAAACATAGTGTATTTATATCTTAACATGATACATATGTATTTAGTAAGACGTTGTTGTAACGATAGCCGTTATATATATCGTTTCGCGTTTCTTAATTCACTACTTTCATTTTATGTATATAACTCATTGTTAATGTACTTGGTGAGATACTTACTCATCATAATATCATGTTAAATATATATATATATATATATATATATATATATATATATATATATATATATATATATATATATATATATATATATATATATATATATATATATATATATATATATATATATATATATATATATATATAATGTTGTTTTTACAAGTTTTAACGTTCGTGAATCGCCGGTCAACTTGGGTGGTCAATTGTCTACATGAAACTCATTTCAATAAATCAAGTCTTAACAAGTTTGATTGCTTAACATGTTGGAAATATTTAATCATGCAAATATAGTTTTCATTTAATATATAATGATGGAAAAGTTCGGGTCACTACAACACACGTAAATTCAAGATTCATGCACGTAAGGGTGACGACGACTTCATTAGTTATACTAGTTCGGGAACTTTGTCTCCCAGGTTATTATTTACCACCATCCCAGCTTACTATCCACGAGTACTATAAAGTTTCCACCACTATGGAAATCAGTAACCACTACCGATGTTACACCGGTGATCTTCACTATCTACCACTTATTGTTACTACCACCACTACTTTATATGAGTATCGTCATCACTGCTTATCACTACGGTTGCGTACTACTCGTTATCCTAATTCGTTACTCTTTTCATACCTAAAGACATTATTATTTGACTTGAACCGCATTGACGTGAACAACCAGTTATACACTTTCCTAGGGAAACGCATCTTCAGAGTTGTACTAATTCTTTCGATTAAATACGAGTCACGTTAGAGATGTCGTTACACTTTATTCATTTTAAATCTTCATGATTACACGAACTTGACTCTATGGAGTGATGTGGGAATGGAGGTATGAGTTAGCATAATATAATGACACTCAATCAATGTGTTTATATTATGGTAAGTCATACCAAAGTTCTAATGACTCGTGATGGTGATTGGATTCGATCAACCTAATCAGCACCATGTGCCATGTACATGACTTCATTTTTCCTTGGTGCCATCCGAAAACTTCGAGAATATTGATAACAACCATACCAGGGACACATCTTGATATTGCCAAATCATATTGATGCTTCTGAATAAATGACCAATTCTTTCAACTTTAAAACATAAGCTACACGTGTATACTATCTCGTTTTCGCACAGTTTTATCAACGAACTACCAAAATGCATGATATGCTCACATCGAGGCAGAAACTTCTCTCGCATTACGCTCGTACTTCTGTATAAGGAAATCTTTTATCAAATTCTCAACGGAGAGAGAGACTCTTCACGTTATACTAGTATTCGCCACGAGGGTGAATAGTCCTAACGAACGTTTTCAGAAACCAATAAGAAACTTTCTCTAACAAACATTTTTCAGAAATCGAAAAGATGGGAAAAACTTATACGACTATACATTATAGGAATTCTATCTCGACACAGTGTGCCATTGTCATTTATTTCGGATTGAGATACTCGTTTCACTTCTAAATTTCGGATTGCCTTACATATCACGATACGGACGTTTAACTTAAGCATATATTGTGTGCACAACAATATATGTGATAAGTTAAGTGTTGACATGCCTTGAGTATATTTACTATTAAAATCAACAAGAACTTAGCTAAAAGAAATGTGTTAACAAACTATCTTACGCGCATGATCATACTATAATTGCAAACAAAACCCATGTACCTGGTCATACAAATACTTAGCAACCGTCACTTGGACGACAACGTGTAAATCACAAAGAGTAAAGTTATATCTAGAGCACGTGCATCATCTATGATTAACGATGATTAAATTTGCCTAAGTATGTATCACTCACGTGCACCCATAAATTTGAGCGCGTTATAACATGAACGACAATTGCGAAAAGATTCACAATAAGATTAATATTCCATTCCCAAGAAGGTCATTACATACATAAAGAAAATAATAAATTACAATTGTTCGTTTAACAAGTAGTGTGCATCAGCAGTAGGGTCATTGGACAAAGCTACCAATGAGGGGACCATGATGTTCATCAGCGTCGGCGCTACTTCCTAGCTCTTTTGCGCTGCGAGGGGATCCACTTCCTTAGCAATAATTGCATCCAAAGCCTCGGAAGATTGAACGTGAGGCTGGATTTTGTTCCAGAAAGTATGCTTTTCTTCCTCCTTGAAGGCGAGAATGGCATCAATAAGCAGATCACTTACATATCTGGAATCACAAGCGCGAGCAACGAGCGCAGGAAGGCCCTTCTTCAAGGTCTCGAATTGGCGCACCGCCGCGTCACGATCTCTTTCACAAGTAGACAACCGACTAACCAAATCTTCGCGCTCTTTAGCCAGAGCGCTCTTTTCAGACTCAATGGAGTTAACCTTTTCTGTTAACCTCTCAACTTGAGAAACAAGATAGACCTTTTCAGAAGCCAAGGCAGATGAAGCGCTGGCTGCCTCTTGGCGCGCCTTTTCTGCCTCCTCGAGCTTTGAGTTCAGAAAAACAATGCGATCATGAGACTGATCGGCAGTCAATGCGCTCGGCGTAGAAGAGTCGGCGCCATCAAGACGAGCTTTTGCCTCCTTTAGGCATAATTGAGAACGCATCAAGTTCAACATAGTTAGTTGAACGTCGAAGCGCTACACTGCCTCGGGTGATAGGTGCGTGAATTAATTGGGGAGTTTGATGCCCTCCAAGTAGTTGAATTGGCAGGTCGCCGTATCCTCCAGTATTGACAGCAAATCATTCATACCATAAAATCGCAGACGAGCCTCTGCAGATGAGAAGATAACTGATTAGTAATGTAATGGGTAGTGCGATTGTCCATAACTCAAAAGGAGGAAATTACCTTTTGCCTTCTTAGCGCGCTTGCGCTTGTGCCCACTCTTAGTTGGGACCTCAGTCACCTTGGGTCCCTCAGCACCCACACGTTGAGAATCGTCACCTGCATAACTCTCACGTTGCTCGCACCACCAGAACCACTGGCGCCACCAGAACCGCCTGAGCGTTGCTCGCCCTCATTCTCCATCTCGGGTGTCTCGGTATAGATGCCCTCGATATTGCGGGATCCAAGAAGCCTGTCTAGGCACATGACTGCAACAAAAACAAACAAGAGATTAGAACAAAGCATCAGGAGAATAAAACAAGTATAAAGTTATCGCCCATCTGCCGCATACCATTATCGTTGCCTTGGAAAACATACGATTCAAACCTTGGAAAACATATCACGAACTTGTAATTGTTGACTTTAATTGATTCCTCTTACAACGATAGTTATCATTCGAGTATTAATGTCGCACCTTTCTCGAAAATCTATATGGCCACAAATGTCGTTCTCCTATTTGCTGGGCCGAAGTAGGTGACAAGCAAATCCCCGGACCGAACTCATTCATGAAATAACTGTTAAGATCATTCAAATTCAACAAAGGCTCAAGACGGTCCGTAATCGTCACTATGCCGATGTTAGATGTAAACCTCTTGAATTTCAAGTGGGTGGCCGCGTAACGTTAAAAGTCAAACCTAACGTAGAAAGCTAAATCCGCGATATTTTGATCCTTTTGAAATCTTGGAGCGTATTGGACCCGTTGCTTACCGTTTCGAACTCCCAACTCAATCGAAATCCGTTCATCCTACATTCCATGTATTAAACTTAAAGAAGTGTCTTGCCGAACAAGAACTTGTTATTCCTTTCGATGAGTTTACTATCGATGACAAACTCCACTTCATGGGAAAACCGGTTGAAATTATGAATCGTGAAACCAAACTTTAAAAACAAAATAAAATCCCGATCGTCAAAGTTTGTTGGAATGCCAAGATCAAATGAGAAAGGAGTACCCTCACTTATTCGTAGAATTGGCGACGCAAGATCTCGAGGAAGAAACAACGACTACTACTTTCAACTAAATTTCGGGACGAAATTTCTTTTAAGGTGTAGGTAATATAATAACCCACCTTTTTCCCTTAATTTATTTTAATGCCCGTCTTTTTTTTTTAGATAATATCTTTCGTTATCTAAATTCGTACCTTCCGTTAACTAACGTTCTTAATATTCCCGTTATTGGATTTTAACATCTTCCGTTTACTCTCGCGTATTTAAAATAATTCGTTTG